>NC_069502.1:158349639-158562139 GCF_027579735.1 Bombina bombina
CAAAAAACCTATATTGAAAAAGGGGAATCTGCCCTTTCAAAAATGTGCTGTTTACCTTGAGGTGGAGGGGAACTTTAATAGATCCCCTATCTCCCTAATTGTTTACAGGAACAATTGAACCCTCATTTGGAAGGACAGGCTCCTCTCTTTTAGCATGCAAGTGAGCACAGTAAAATAAGTTGATCATTTGCTCCATTATAAAAGCAGGTTATTTTGGGACATGGGGGCTAGTATAAAATCCCTATCTGACCCTCTGATTTAATTAGAGGTGTATAAGGCCCCTCATGTGAAAGAAGAAATTACCCTGTTATAAAGGAGGGGTCACACCTCCTCTAATTTTCAAGTGATAACCATTATAATGTTGCTCACATGTCTCAATTACATACCTGTGCATTGAGAGGGACATGAGACCTTAATTTGCAAAAATATCAGTTTTTCAAAAATCTGCAATATATTCCCTTGCCAAGATTAGCATCACTTTCTGGGCCAGGCAAAAGATAACTGTTTGTCATGGAGGGAGGCTAGACTAAGTATTCCCTTTCTGGAATATGTGGTCCAATGGTCATTACTCCTTTAAAAAAGTAATTTACTTTTTCATATTTGTATATTTACATTGATGCCAAAGTTTCCCTTGTTTAAGTTTTTTTTTTGCTTCTACAGATAAGAAACAGGTTAAATAAGGAACCAACTTCCATTTTGTAACCCAAATTATCATTTTAAAAAACACATTAAAACGGTCAGATGAAAACACAGTTTTTTAAATCTTCTCCCCCATCCATGTTTCCTTCTTTAAAAATATAAATCAAGGCAACAAATCCTTCTCTCAACCATCAATATAAGGTTTAAGCACAGAACTACCGGATAAACTCACACCATATTTCTATCTTTTACCTGTAATGCTCTGTATGTTATCACTGTAGAAGATCATTTATCTAAATTGGATCTAGCTGCTACTTTGATACATTCAAAAGCCAAGTTGCCCTGAAATGGGCCTCTTTTTGTTACAGTAATGGTCACAAATATTTTGGATAAGCAGAAATGTCAAGTGACTCTAATAATGAAGTAACTCTGACATTTGTTGGTTGCAGTAACAGTCAAGTCATTTTGGATTAGCAGAAATGGCAAGTGACTGACAGTGACACTGACCTTTCTTTGGTCACGGTCAAAGTCAAAGGCATTTTGAATAAGCAAAAATATTAAGTGACTAACAGTGATAGTGACCTTTCTTGGTTGTGGTCACATTTATTGTAGTAAGTTATTTTGTCTATTCAGAAATGCCATGACTCTGACAGTGACCCTTCTTGGTCAAGGTCACAAGGCATTTTGGATAAACATATACTGTATGTCTTGTGACTGAAAGTGATAGTGACAGTGACCTTTCTTGGTTGGAGCCATGGTCACAAGGTAATTTGTAAGTTGTAAGGTATTTTGGCTATGCAGTAATGTGACTCTAACAGTGACCTTTCTTTTGATCATGGTCAAGGTCCCAAGGTAGTTTGGATAAGCAGAAATGTGAAGTGATTACGACAGTTACCTTTGTTAGTCATGGCCGTGGTCACAAGGTATTTCAAATATGCAGAAATGTTAAGTGATTCTGACAGCAACAGTGACACTAACTAGCTCCTTTAAGGTATTTTAATTTTTGTCAGTGCCGTGTGGAAATGCTTGTCAGTGTCATGTGGAAATTATCTTCAATCTGTTATGTTACTATGACATTTGACAATGTCTATAACGCACACTGTACACAAGGTTGATAGTCCTACATATTTTGTACCATTTAAACAATAGAAAAATTAAGTCATAGTTATTCTTTATTTTTATGCTTTAAATTTAAAGAACATTACAATAATATAGGCTTTTGTACAAAGATTAAAAAAATAAAAACATTTCTTTTTGTATTAAATTCTACCTTCTTTCTTTAGCATAGTAGAATTCTGAACTTTATATAAACAAATATATAGAAGAGAAAGTTATCTACACAAAAGTTAATTGTATTTATTTTGGACACAAGACAATCTTCAGCTTCATGATAAAAAGTCAACAAACTCTAAATGGAATGTTGTTTTTCGACTTTGTTAACAATGCATTTATTTAGGTAGCTGAAATGAAATTCAGCTTTGGCATTTTCTCCTAAAAGTGAGTATTGTCTACTATTTAAAAGATTCTGATGGTGGATTTTGATGGGGTTTATTAATGCACATTTAATATAGCAGACTGACAAAAACCCAGGGATAATTTCCAAACACAAGCAATTCATTGTCTTTAACTTATTCATGATCAGATAAAAGTGTTCAGGTCTTTATAAATCTGTAAAAGAAAGACTGAAATTACAAATTTATGAATAGCATAAAACTAATAAAACATGCTCAAACTATATTAAAGTATTGCAGTGTTAATGCTATACAATATAATATGTTTAAACATAGTTTTTATTTTGCTTGATTACTTTTAAACACAGCTATTAAAGTAAATTACATTTGGATTAGTTGTAAACTTTTTTTGTATTTTAGAGTAAAACTTTATTGTATTTAAAAAAAATTAAAATACTAATAATTAACTACACCATTACTATTTATTATTAATGATTTTATGTAGAGTAAAATATTAATATAGTTTATTACATGTCTGTTAATTAAGGTATAGATTCTAGTCTTTTTAATTTTGCCATGGAAAAGGATTTTCTAATCTGTATTTCCAGCTCTTTGATTGAGTAAACTCATGAAAATGTATGTGTTCATTGTTTGTTTTTTCACTGGCTTTTCAATCACTTTTGCTGAAAGAAATACTAAGCAACCAATGGAAAATATGTTTACAATCAAACAACAACATAAAAAAAAACATAAATTATTACCCTTTTAAAGGTCAAGCAAACAGCCTGAAATTTTGCTTCATATTTGGATTCGGAGAGAGGGACTGGTAGGCTTATTTGGCTGATATGTTTCTATTTTAACAGACTGGACACATACAGACATCACAAGTACAGCACAATAGATAATCTTCACATACACACACATTTTGCAAGGAGGATGGGACAAGATGGGGTTAAGAAAGGGAACAAGAGAAAGGACAGTGTCTGATTGGTGGTCTGCTGAGGACAGGAACACTGAGATGGAGACCAGAGTAGAGAGGGTGTCATAGGACAGGGACATGGAGATGGAGGTCCGAGTAAGAAGAATGTCTGAGAACAGGATCATTGAAAGCAAAGAAGAGCTATCTGAACACATTGTGTAAGCCACTAGCAAGAGGCATATATATGCAGCCACCAATCAGCAGCTAGCTCCCAGTAGTACATTGTTGCTCCTGATCATTCCTAGTTAGGATCTCCAACAGAGGATAGACAGAGAACCAAGTAGATTTTAACTAAAATGGGGAATTAATATATAATCATGGTTAAGGTTAGGACACAGTGGGGTAAATGAGACATGAGACAGACAAGTTAGGGGTTATTTTTACGTTGGTAGGTCTTTAACAGGATGTTTCACAGTGGGATGGAGAAAAGCACTAAAGTTCACTACCCAGGGACAAAGTTACTACTTGCCCCAATTTTACACATTTAATGTAAGCAATACTCTCTACTGGTATTACTTCTGTTAGACTGCTAAAGTGTATCAGTAGTTCAAGACCAGCCCTGTATATACATGCCTAGAAAGGGAAATGTACACTAGTCCTGGACCATAACACATTGTAGTAGGCTTTTTTTCTTTATTTATTATAGAATGTTCTCAGAGCTGCCATATTGTTACTTTAAATGAGTACACAATTAGAAAAAAATACATTTGTAAGGGTGTTTGAATGAAGAAATATCAAGTTTTTAAAGTTGCATAACTTTGAAACAAAAAATTCAACTGTAAAATTTGGCAGTTTTGTTGCTATTACTAGTGACTGTCAAGTGCCAAATTTCCATTACATTGCTTAAGCCATTTTTAATTTTTTTTTAAGTAGAAAAAAGTGCTGTTTTCAGATTTGTTTTGGTCAGTAATAAAGCTGACATACAATATATTTTCATGAACCTTAGCATGCTGATAGCTTTAAACATGATCTAACGCCTTTTGCTAGTTTGAAGTTTATAACTTTTATCATTTGTAAGTTATTTTATTAAAATGTGTTTTGGTTTGGTTATTTTGTCACCTGACACACTCATTATAGTGGTTCTTCTTCAGCACATTATCAATTTATCTGCAGTGCAAGAGTCTGTCAGCAGGGGAGCCTAATTCTGTGTTCTCTTCTCAAGAAGAATACTAAAGACTTGATTCCCAAAAACTTTACATCCTGGAGAGAAAGTATAGTGCAGACTTCACATGGGGCATGATTCACTTAAAGTTGCATAATACTAATATGCTAAATCACTTGAAAGTGATGAAGCACAACTTTAAAAAGCTGCCAAGAAAATATCACCTGAACATTTTATGTAATAAAACCGAAGATATTTTAACTCAAAATTCCTTAACTTACCTGTCACGCCCGTGGCCAAGATTGACCTGGGTCTCTTTTTTCTGCTGTCTTGTGGCTTTACCCTCTGAGCAAACTGAGGGCTTTGGCTCAGTTTGATAGTTTCTGAGTCCACCTGCCTACACTTTCTGGCTCTCTGGCTCCCCCTGCCTTCCAGTTTCACGTGGATTCCTGATCAGTATCACTATAAAATGCTGCTTTCCATTCTCCTACCTGCACTGATATTGTGTTTTTTCCCTTTGTTTGTGCCTCTGACCTGAAATCTGCATCTGGTGGAGTTGTTGATTCTATGGATCCTGAACCTGGCAAGTCTTGTGATCATTCTTCTGGATAACCATTGTGTTTGTCAAAAGATTGGACTGCTTAATGGTTTTCTGACCCCTGGTTTGAATATAGACTTTGCTTTTGTCTTGTGCTTAATACATTTTGTCAGTGCACTCTTGACCTTGTCCTCTCCTAGGCCCCAGTGTGGGCATTCCTCCTGTCCTAGGCCCCCTGTGCAGGGATTCCTACTGTCCTAGGCCCCTGTGTGTGGGAATTACTCTAGTCCTCGGCCCAGGTGTGGGCACTCCAGTTCTTGGCTCGAGTGTGGGCACTCGAGTACTCGCTGCCAGTGTGGGCACTGCTCCTAGTTCTGTGGCTCCTGACAAGTTCTATGGCACCTACCAAGGTAAAGAATCTGTTCCAGCATATGATCACCTGCCAAGGAACAGACCCTGTTCTAGTATGCACTCACCTGCCAAGGTACAGAATCTTTTCCAGTGTACACCCACCTGCCAAGGTACAGACCCTGTTCCATCGTATGCTCACCTGCCAAAGCTCAGACCTTGTTTCAGTTTACGCTCACCTGCTCGGGCACAAACCCTGTTTCAGGGTACACTTTCCTGCCAAGTCACATACCTTGTTCCAGTGTATGCTCATCTACCGAGGTAAAGAACCAGTTAAAGTTTATGCTCACCAGCCAAGGCTCAGCTCCCGTTTCAAACTAAACTCACCTGCCAAGGTACAGACCCTGCTCCAGAGTACGCTCACCTGCCAAGGTGCAGACCCTATTCCAGCATATAATCACCTGCTAAGGCTCAGACTCTGTTCCAGAGTACACTTACCTGCTAAGGTTTAGACCCTGTTCCAGAGTACTCTGAATTGCCAAGGTACAGAGCCAGTTCAAGACTATGCTCACCTGCCAAAGTACAGACCCTGTTCCAGAGTATGCTCACCTGTCATGGTAAAGACCCCATTCCAGCATATGCTCACCTGTCAAGACACAGACCCTTTTCTAGTATATGCTCAGCTGCCAAAGTACAGACCCTGTTTAAGTGTATGATCATTTGCCAATGCAAAGACTCTGTTACAGTTTAAGCTCACCTGTCCAAGGCCCCGGTTCGAGCATTCCTCCTGTCCGGACCCCGGTATGCCCATTTAGCATGCTCACTGTAGAACTTTGTGCTAGACTTTATTTACCAGAGGTCAGACTTCTGGTTAATGAAATAAAAGTCCCCCAATTACCCCTAAAATAAAGTGCAGTGTTTATTTTTTAATTTTTATTAAATAACTACACAAAGCAGTTATACGAGGTTAAAGTGAGAGGATGTGGGGTGTTAGAAAAAAAAAGTGCCTTTACATTGTGGTCTTTGGGAACTGTTAAAACTGTAAATATATATGTATATGCTTATAAACATACATATTTATGTGTTAATATGTGTATGTACACATATGAACACATAAATATATACATTGCTTTTTTGTAAAATAAAAGGTGCCGGTACTCAAAAAAAAGGTGCCAGCACTCATTAATTATTGATTGATAAATTCTGCTCAGTAACTTTGAGAAAAGTAAAGGGACAACATAATTTACAATGTTTGATGTATTCTGAAGCCCCCTCTTGTAAAAACTAGAGTATTTACATGATGATTACTAATATTACCTATTATGAGTTGGCAGAGATGAGGGTTACTCAGTACCGGTGAGTACCCCCACGAAAAAAGCCCTGAATATATATATATATATATATATATATATATATATGTATATATTCATATAAATATATACTTAAACTTTGCTGCCCAGCATTGCATAACTTAGCCCCTTCCCTGCGCTAGGTTTTGTGCCGTGTCTATCGGCATCAGAAAGAGGCTCAGATTGGAGTCTATGGAAGCTTCTCTCATGAGCGCAAAGCTTCCATGCAATGCGAAAACAAGGTTGTGTTTGCATTGCGCTCAACTTGTAATGCCAGCGCACATTTGCGTGCACTGGTATTACTGGGTGGAGTGCAAATATTGCGCTTGCAAAAGCTAAATTTTGCGTTCCACTCATAATCTGGCCCTAAATTGCTATGCTTCTGCTGAGAACTCCTTTTGTTGTGTAACATTAGCATTTTAATGTGTTAGACACTTTAGAAAAAAGATTGTATTTACATTGAAAGTCTAGTCAGTTTTCTTTTTATATTATTTTATTTATTTACTTTTTGTTTTGCTACCTGGTAAAATATCTGAAGAAAACTATATTTCCCAGGAGATCTGTGACTATTTTAACAATTATATTCATAAATATAACGGTCCATTTCTCATCCCAGAAGCTAAGAAATCCAACTGAGAAAGTTTCTTAGAGATACTAACACAGATAGTGTCTTTTAAAAAGATTAACAATAAAAAAAGAAAATGTATTATAGCGCAGACAGTTATTTTAACAATATGGGGACTAACAGACATCATTGGAGACTTGACAGAGCAAAATAAAGATCTGAAATTCAAGTTAGATCAAACACAGATGGACAGAGATTGTAACAAAATAGAGATAGTTAAACTATGTCAGTTAAGGCTAATGGAACCCAACTAAAGTAAATGTACAGTTAATATCCAGGAGCTAGAAAACAGGATAAAACAACAAGAAAAAAACAATTAGTGATATTTCTGTTAAAAATGCAGATTGTTATCACTTATTGGCACAAGAGAGAGACAAAGTCAGTAATAAGGCAACACAAAATGCTAATGGGTCCTTCTAAAACTCCAAATTCAGTTCCAATTGCTACTGTCATAATATCTGAGATTTTTAACACCATGAAAGATCATACAGGCTTCTAAAAGCAAACTAGGCCAATGTCCATTGCAGATAATGACAATTTTCAGAAATTTTGGGGCACTTTGCCCTCAAACAGTTTTAACAACTTTTCACATTGGCTTCTTAAGTAGGCTTAAAAAGCCATAAAAGTAGGAATGAACATGCAGGAATATAAACAATTGCTTGAAAATGCTATGGGTTCCTAGGTCAATAGGTTATTGGGATTTAACTTAAGCATATCTAATCAGGCTGTGAGTGTCAGGGCACCTGAGCATTATTGAATAATATATATAGTATATGTATGTATATTTATCTGCACATAGATTTATGATAAGACCAAGAACTCATATTTTTATTTGCTTTATGAAACTGCTTATAAGACATTAGATGCCTGACTGACCCATGTTCAATCCTCCCCCACTCAGTATGCAAAATTACAATGCATCCAAGTGAGGACAAAAGGGAGACATTTATTCTATTTAAACTTAAACAGTCACTTAAAAGAAAGACAGATTGTTTCCAAAAAGATAGTCATCTGTATATTCCAGATCTTAGATCAGACAGTCATTTCAAAGTAAGGCAAATTACTTGAAATGGTCAATATATGTGACTGTATATTCCTGGTCTTAGATCAGACATAAGATACGCTTGTCCTAATTGATAGCATTTAAGTTATTTCAAAGGGAAGACATCTATCTCATTGCCTGGATTACAAGAATCCCTAGAGTGACAGAGACAGTGTCTGGAACTTTTAATTTGAAGCCAAATGAGATGCAAAAATCTATTATAACTACTGAGGCTTGAATATACGAAGCTCAGACATATGTCTGGAGGAAAAATGGCTAAGCAGAGACAAATGTAGCATTGCAACTAAATTTCATTTTAATACAGCCTGTATGATTTTAAATACTATACAATGTTTAATCTGCTGTATTTTATATGAATATAAGGAGATGCTCAAATGAACATGAAGGCCTGAGAGTTAAGATTTTAGCATGTCTTAACCTATATTTTTTTTTAAAGCATAAAAGGTTTTAACCTCTGTATTTTTGGAAGCATAGAGATGGATATTTGTGGACCTAAAAAGCAATGACTAATAGTAACATTTTAGATAAATGCTGCAAATAGATGTATACATATTTGACAATTTTTCCCTTTGTTTTACAGGAAAACAAGATGTCCTTAGTCATAAAAACAGACATGTGGATATTTTCTATTTTAACATAAAAATTAATAACACTATTATTTTTATTTCAGATCTGCAGCTGGTATTGCCATGCATTCAATTATGCATTCGAAATATGAAATACATTGCATTCTTATTGAGATACAATACAATACCAGGATACTGAATGCTATTTTAAATGGATTTCAAGCTAATATTTAGCAGTATAAATTGCTTATTAATAGGGTTATTAAAAATAATAATGTTTGGTGTCAAATTGTACATTTTCTATTATGCTAAATGAAACATAGATAATGACAAGAGAGTTTTATTAATGCAAAAAGTTATAGTGTGATAAATACTCACTTGATAAGAATGAATTAAACTGTTAACAATGGTTGATGGTGGGGCTGCCTTCCTGGTTGTCTGCTGCCACCTATAGATCAGAGACGGTACTACAGATCAGAGAAGCACTTCCCAGTTGACCAATGATATGATCAGTTTCCGAAGGGCCTCCCATATTCTCACCAATGATTAGATGATATAAGCTGTATGCAAGAGGAGAGAGGAGGTTGGTTGGTAACTGAGAAAAATTGGCTGCGTTGAAATACAGTTACTATAAGCAAGATTGTCAAACAGAAAGAAGAGGGCGCCACATAGTGTGAAACAGTCTTGACAGGACCGAAGAATACAAATCGTAAAGGCTTACGATCAAATTTGGATTTGGACCAAATTGATGAAACAACCAGCTTACGGTCGAGAAACACGTAGCAGTGTTTTTATGGAATAAAGACTTGTTATTTTATATCCCACGGAAGTTGTCTTTTGCCTCTGTTTGCACCAGAAGTGCATTACAAACTCTATCTACTGTTCAGTTACAAGGATTCTCTGAACACAGCAACCAGCATTCCGGTCTATAGGACACAGCGGAGCATCGTTCTATCCAGTGTGCCAACCACTGCAAGTGTTAGTCTGCCAGAGGACACCTGTCACAGTATGGTGCAAATCCATTCGGTAAGCCTTTACGATTTGTATTCTTCGGTCCTGTCAAGACTGTTTCACACTATGTGGCACCTTCTTCTTTCTGTTTGATTCTCCAAATTCTTTTACATCGAGAACCAGAGGAGCAGCCCAAGACCATTACACTATCGGTGTATTTTAGGTTTTAGGCCAATTGACTGGCATACAGCTACGTTTGAACTGTGATGGTTTGCGCACACATGCTCTGTGTTTTTGAGTGCAGCACGCCCCTTTCAGGTTTCCCCTCGGGGAACTTGTTTAACATAAGCAAGATTGTACCTTCTTATGATCCATATTGCAAATACACTTCTCATATGAGGTGGAACAAAAGTTTTGGAAACTTAATTATCGATTTGATCATTTTGGTGAAGTATACGCGATTGTTAAATATATATATATATAATGTTTAAATCAAAAGGTATTTAGTAATTATAACTAAACTGTAATTAGCAGATTTAAAAGAACAATTGTATTTTAACGTTGTGTTTCATAATCCTATACAGTGTTAAGCTTGTCTGTTGTATGCTAAGTAATTCATCTTTTGCAAATATATATATATATATATATTAGAATTGTCTTAATCGTAGATAAATTGGCATAGGAGTTGGTTGTTTGCACAAATAATATATACAATTTCTGATGTTTTAAATTGTAATTATATAGGATAAATTGTGGCTAAATAGCTGATTGTACTGTCTGGAAATTAGTGGCTCAGATACTGGTCTCATAGTGGTTATTTAAATGCAACTCTGATTTGGGAGACTATTGTGAATAACGCAACTTTTATGATCTTTGCATAGCATATTTTAATAATTCAAACGTGTATAATATTTATTCATATCTTTCTTTCTACAAATATATTTCAATGTGTCTATAAATATTAACTAATAAAAAAAAAGAACTTAGGAATTTTATATTAATTTTATAGTTTTGTATATTTATTTTATTGGGGTTTAGTTTAAAGGATAATTATTAAATATATTGTATTATAACCCGGCCATATACTGACATGAGAATAGATAAAAACCTTTTTCAGTTTTACTAATCTAGAAAAAGATTAGTGCAATTACCATGAGACCCGTAGATGGGCCATGTAAAATGTCAAAAAGGGTTTTATTCTGGTGTGTGCTGTGCCAGCCACAGACCCAAATGGTCTGAGGGTCACCAGCTCACATACAAAGTGTACATAATGATCTCCCTAAAATGTGTCAGAATTATTGTGAGGCTGTTTGATTTGTTTGGAATTAAGCAAATCTGATAATAGTAAGTAAGATGGTAACTTTTTTTGAAAATGGTATGTTCTGTCTGAATCACAAAGACCAATTTTTGGGTTTTATATCCCTTTAATATTTTTTTATGTTTGCGTTGTATTTTGTATTTTTATTGTTTAGTTTTTTTGTTTTTGTTTTGTTTTCCTTTTTTATTTTGGAATAAAATAAATGATACAATAATGTGCGAATGCACACAATAGCAAAGACAAACATTACATAGGACTCGCAGGTCCCTTGAAACAAAACAAGAACAATGAATAGGTTACGTAAATCCACATACTTATTCAAATACAGTCTACTCTTACTTTTGTTCTAACAAATCTGTCATCTATAATAAAAAATATATCCATTAGTGACATCACAAAAATTTAGAACATTGTCATGTTTCCAGTAGATTACAACTCTACTAATAACAAACAAGAAGTTACAGGGGTCAATTTATCAAAGCGTCAATCTCAGTGCATACGCTCACCAGACATCGCTGACGCGGATCTGAATGCAATACCCTTATTTAAAAAAAAAAAAACTCAAAAACATGCGCATTAAGTACGGTGCAAAGAGCATCAGACTGGTGTTAACTAACAGTCATCGATGTCGCGGTTATTCAGGTTTTTCCCAACTTTATTTATACCATTTCATTACTGTCCATGAACAAGCACATTTCTCTAAAGCTACTCTTTTATTTTTCAACTGTTAATGTCCAATAAATATCTACATTTATACCTCAACAAAACAATATCTCATAGACAGTTATTTTTATATTTATTTGTTATACAAAAAATCTGTTATCTGATACTTTTACATAAATTAATGTGTATTTGTATTTCTAGAAGTCATGATATGCTTTTATCTTTTTTTTTTTTTTATAAATGATTATTGATGCTAGAATTTGTACATATATACTTGCACATACTTGTGTATATATATATATATATATATATATATATATATATATATATATATATATATATATATATATAATGTGATTATGCATATTCCAATAAAAAGTGGTTGAAAAATTCCCTAGTGTGTGGGTTGTTTAGGAGTTTGCATCATAATTGGTGCGAAAAGTGCTGCAAATTTTTTTTGCGAAGTGGAGAGAGGGACTTGTATTAGATGGCTTAAACATTGTACACATAGATTTTTCCCGATAAAATAAGAACGGCCAGATTACGAGTTTTGCGGTATGAGGGGTGAGGTATTAACTTGCACGTTATTCTCACCGCTCACTTACCTACAGCGCTGGTATTACAGGTTTTAACAAACCCGGCGTTAAAAGGCAAGAATTGAGCGTAGAGCAAAATTGTGCTCCATACCGCACTCCAATACTAGTGCTGCTTAAGGCAGTGGTGAGCTGGTTTTACGTGCTCGTGCACGATTTTCCCATAGACATCAATGGGCAGAGCCAGTTGAGAAAAAGTCTAACACCTGCAAAAAAGCAGCGTAAAGCTCCGTATTGCAGCCCCATTGATTCCTATGGGGAAACTAAATTTTATGTTTACACCTAACACCCTAACATGAACGCAGAGTCTAAACACCCCTAATCTTACACTTATTAAACCCTAATCTTCCGCCCCCGTCATCGCCGACACCTGCATTATACTTATTAAACCCTAATCTGCCGCTCCGGACATCCCCACCACCTACATTATACTTATGAACTCCTGATCTGCTGCCCCCAACATCGCCGACACCTACATTATATTTATTAACCCCTAATCTGCTGCCCACAACATCACAGACACCTACATAGTTATTAACCCCTAATCTGCTGCCCCCAACATCGCCCCCACTATAATAAACATATTAACCCCTAAACCGCCGTACTCCCGCATTGCAAACTCTAGTTAAATATTATTAACCCCTAATCTGTCACCCCTAACATCCCCGCCACCTACCTACATTTATTAACCCCTAATCTGCTGCCCCCAATGTCACCGCCACTATATTATATTTATTAACCCCTAAATCTAAGTCTAACCCTAACACCCCCTAACTTAAATATAATTTAAATAAATCTAAATACAAATTCCTATCATTACCTAAATAATTCCTATTTAAAACTAAATACTTACCTATAAAATAAACCCTAAACTAGCTACAATATAACTAATAGTTACATTGTAGCTAGCTTAGGGTTTATTTTTATTTTACAGGCAAGTTTGTATTTATTTTAACTAGGCAGAATAGTTACTAAATAGTTATTAACTATTTAATAATTACCTAGCTAAAATAAATACAAATTGACCTGTAATATAAAACCTAACCTAAGTTACACTAACACTACACTACAATTAAATAAATTCCCTAAATTAAATACAATTAACTAAATTAAATAAAATTAGCTAAATTACAAACCCCACTCACTAAATTACAGAATATAAAAAACAAAATGACAAGATCTTTAAACTAATTAAACTTAATCGAATAGCCCTATTAAAATAAAAAGCCCACCCAAAAAAAAAACCCTAGCCTAAACTAAACTACCAATAGCCCTTAAAAGGGCCTTTTGCGGGGCATTGCCCCAAAGAAATCAGCACTTTTACCTGTAAAAAAAAATACAAACAACCCCCCCAAAAGTAAAACCCACCACCCACACAACCAACCTCCCAAATTAAACCCTAACTAAAAAAAACTAAGCTCCCCAGGACATCTTACTGCTTGGATGAAGACTTCTCCCGGTAAGTGGATCTTCGGGGGTTAGTGTTAGGATTTTTTAAGGGTGTATTGGGTGGGTTTTATTTTTAGGTTAGGGCTTTGGGCTGCAATAGAGCTAAATACCATTTTAAGGGCAATGCTCATCCAAATGCCCTTTTCAGGGCAATGTGGAGCTTAGGTTTTTTTTTAGTTAGGGTTTTATTTGGGGGGTTGGTTGTGTGGGTGGTGGGTTTTACTGTTGGGGGGTTGTTTGTATTTTTTTTACAGGTAAAATAGCTGATTTCTTTGGGGCAATGCCCCGCAAAAGGCCCTTTTAAGGGCTATTGGTAGTTTAGTTTAGGCTAGGGTTTTTTTTTATTTTGATAGGGCTATTAGATTAGGTGTAATTATTTTAAAGATCTTGTAATTTGTTTTTTATTTTCTATAATTTAGTGTTTTTTTAATTTAGCTAATTGTTTTAAATGTAGTTAATTGTATTTAATTTAAGGAATGTATTTAATTGTAGTGTAGTGTTAGGTGTTAGTGTAACTTAGGTTAGGTTTTATTTTACAGGTCAATTTGTATTTATTTTAGCTAGGTAGTTATTAAATAGTTAATAACTATTTAATAACTATTCTACCTAGTTAAAATATATAATACAAACTTGCCTTTAAAATAAAAATAAACCCTAAGCTAGCTACAATGTAACTATTAGTTATATTGTAGCTAGCTTAGGGTTTATTTTATAGGTAAGTATTTAGTTTTAAATAGGAATTATTTAGTTATTAATAGTAAGTTTTATTTATATTTATCTTAATTATATTTAAGTTAGGGGTTGTTAGGGTTAGGGTTAGACTTAGATTTAGGGGTTAATAAATTTAATATAGTGGCGGCGACGTTGGGGGGTGGTGATGTTAGGGACAGCAGATTAGGGGTTAATAATATTTAACTAATGTTTGCGAGGCGGGAGTTTGGCAGTTTATGGGTTAATATGTTTATTATAGTGGCAGCAAAGTCGGGAGCGGAAGATAGGGGTTAATAATTTTAATTTAGTGTTTGCGATGCGGGGGGGCCTCGGTTTAGGGGTTAAAAGGTAGTTTATGGGTATTAGTGTACTTTCTAGCACTTTAGTTATGAGTTTTATGTTACGGCTTTGTAGCGTAAAACTCATAACTACTGACTTTAGAATGCGTTACGAATCTTGACTAGGCTGTACCTCTCACTTTTTGGCCTCCCAGGACAAGCTTGTTATACCGGCGCTATGGAAGTCCCATAGAAAAAAGACTATACTCAATTTGCATAAGTTGATTTGCGGTAAGGCCAAAAAAGTGTGCGGGACAGCTGTACCTACAAGACTCGTAATATCAGCGGTAGTAAAAAAGCAGCGTTATGAGGCTTAACGCTGCTTTTTTACTCAAAACGCAAGACTCGTAATCTAGCTGAAAGGAAATTAGCTATATTATGTTGTGTATTTATTTCATTTTTATCTCTATATCTATTAGTGCAACAGGTTTGGGGCAAAACTTTTCAGCAAATTAGTAGAAATAATATTGTCCCCTTGCTTTGTAATGAGAGACAAATTTGTAGAAAAATCCATAAGTAGTAATGTATTTTTCATTTGTTTCCCTATATCTACTAGTGCACCAAATGTGAAGCAATAATATTGTTTGATTTAGAAAGGGTATACAATTTTTTATAGGGTTTCTAGATTACTTTTATTATGTCATATACTTCATTGTCTTGCAGCATCGAACATAAGCTTTCTGTGTTTTCAGACTTCCATTGAGTTCTATGGCATCCGTGACCTCAAGGGTGGCAGATTGAAAACTAGGTACACTGCGTCAGAATAGACGCGAGCATACCTGTTAAATGTTTGATAAATTGGGAAAAGTGTCAAATAGAGTTTAATGTGAATTTGAAACATCTGTAATGATGCAAGCATCGATCTGCGTCAGATTGAGATCGCGGGATCGTATTTAAACTCACAAATTTCCACATTTGCCGATCTTGATGCTTTGATAACTATGGCGGATCAATCTCACAACAATCACGATGTGGAATTCAAGCGTATTATCAATTGAGGCTTTAATAAATTGACCCCACATAGTTCACTTCGAACAACTCTCATAGATATGTATGTAAATATAAAATATGAAGTATCAATAACATAAAAAAACATTTCGATCAATTTTAGACTTTACAGATAACATTAATAAGTTGACATAAGTCATTTCAAGCTTTTATTCAAAGAATAGGTAATTATCTTAGGAATGTCCACTCAGGTAAGTAAAGGTGTAATGTTATCATAGGATGTGGATCCAGTCTACACACTGTTTAGACTCAGAATGATTCCTCAATCCAAACAAGAAAAATTAGTCAAAAAAGAAAAAAGGGGGAAAGAGAGAAGAAAAAACACTGTTATTTCCTCCCTCGGCAGAACTTTCGTCTCTTCCAAACAGGATGGAAAAAGATTCAACCTCGTTAAGAATAATATAATTCTTAAAAGGAAAGAGTATGTGTTTTTTTTTTTGTAAATAATTTTTTATTGAGGTTTTTGCATAACAAACATAAAATACAATACACCTTTTTGTCAAGAAACAAACAAACAAGATATAGACAAGAGTAACTGAAATATTTCAGCATCTATAGAGTACATTGGTGATAAGCTAATGAGACCTCTATTTTTCAATAAAATATCATACATGACTGACCAGTTGGGGACATAATTTTAGGTCCTGCGTACCAGAAGCTTGGAAAATAATAGGTATCTGATGGTCAGATGTCCAGCTCTTTCAGAGCTGCAGTAGGAGCATAGATGCATGTATAGAGGGGGATTCAGTGGGTAAGCACCACTATATATATTAGGGGAAAGGGTGGAGGGCGGAGCTGTATATGTATGAAAGATTTTTCTTTATTTAACATAGAGGGGGCTCTTGGACTAGTCAATATAGTAGAATAGATAAGCTATTTAGCAGGGCCAACTAACTATATGTCATTACCCATGCAAAAGAATATGAATATTGGGGGCGTATAAAAGGATATTTTAAAATTAAAATTAAGCCGGGAAGTTGAACAGACTACTGGAGAAAAGACAATACATACTGCCCTGGTTCCTTACCTTACAAAAGGAAGAGAGCTATGGCATGATGAGTTGTCTATAGCTAGGGTGGGGATATAGTGGGGGGTAAATCATATGATCATTAAAGAATGTGTTATGAGTGGAAAGAAATATTATATAACAAACTGGAACATATTGGCTACTAATTTAGTAGTAGTTTGAGCATAATTAAACCTTATGCTAGCCATAATCTCCAGGAAGTCTGGATTACACACTACGTCACAGGATAGATCTCTGCTACCAATAACATGTAGCATATTCCTGCCAATTGAAAGTCTCTACTTAACTAGTATAACCATACTGTAAACAAGTAGTGCATCATGTATTTAGCATATACCCTGTGGGATCTATATTATATTCTAGTCCCCTAGGAAGCATAAGTGAATATACCAAACATATACCCACCTATCGCAAAGATATGTACATAGAATAAGGTTAACAAACCCTAACATATAATGATGTACATCACTACAAAGGTGTCTATTCGTAACAACACTATAAACTGTGCGAGGTGAATGAGCTATGGAGTTAGCTAATACCTAATTCTAAACCTTTATTACAAGTAAATGGATGCAATCAGTGTACATCATACATGCCCAAATAAATGTATATGCAGAAAAGGACAAACCTATGCCAGTAGGTAGCTATAAAGTTACAAGGCCTATAGTGAATTTTGTACAGGTTGGGCACGATCATATAGGATTTAATAAAGATAATGGTCTGTTCTGTCGTGTAGCGTATATACTTTACTTTTAACGGCTGAGTCATATTGCCTATTGTAGGCATGACTTATACCTAAGAAGGGCCACGTGAGGCCACAAATTTCAAAATTGAAATGTAGGTGTAGGGTCTAGAAATTAAAGCCTAAAGCATAGGTACAATAGCGGGGTATACACAGGATACACACTATAAACATAGGCAGTAGTTAAGCCAGGAAAAGGAATTATATTAATTATTAGGAGACATTTTATATATATATAGGGGGGACTAAAACTTTTTGATCTAACTTGCTGCGTCAGGTTACCTGTCCTAACGGAATGTAGGGGTATAGGGGTATATTTCAATGGGGAGTTAATACCCTCTGAAGCTAGTTAGGAAACTGCACTATGCACATAGTAAATAGAAACTACTTAATATACAGACATCTTTAGTAGTATTTGACTGTGGGCAGCCCTACTCTAACACAATATCAAGACAGTAGTGAACATCTAGTATCCAATGGTTCCCCTATTCTGAAATCTAAGTAACAGAGGGCAGCAAAACATAGTAGGCTAAAACGTCCAGTACTGGGAACAGACGTGCAAAGCAAACATTAAACAATGCACTCTGGTACCTGTAAAAGAAATATGTTAGAATACAAATGTATTTACTGGGGATATTTCAACAAGTATTAAATGCCAATAAAGATGGCTAAACAAGTTATGAGCTGAGAAGCCTAGCTAGGAGTGGGTTGGAGAGAGGAGGTTAGGTACATGACTTGACCATTGTACTAAGGTATCCTGATTACCCCTCTTAGAACCTATAATAAAATACAATAAAGTGGAGTTCTATAGAAGCATCAAACAGTATAAACATAGAATCACAGTAACTACACCTCCATTATTGGCAACAGAGCTATAGACATTTATAGTTTGGAGGGAAATAGAACATTTTAAATTATAGCAAAATGAGATGCTTTTAAACATTGAAATTTAGGAAATAGTCCGGTGCGAACTTTTCCTGTGAGTTGCAGTCTTTTATTATCCATGGGTAGCCAATATAATGAAAAGCAGAACGAAAAGTATAAAGGTCCCAAAACAGTAGCAGCAGTCCACGCTTGTAGCCTGAGGCACTACTACGATTCATCCGATGCCTAGCTTAGGCGATATCTTTAACATAATCATAGAATGATATATTGGGCTGGTGAGTAGCTTAGCAAGCCGACCTGAAACTTGTTGAAAAAGGCCGAAGCTATGAGGAGAAGGGTTAATAGGATAGAGTGACCTCTGTTCAGATGGGTTAGAGAACTTGGGATGAGGGTCAGAATGTGCTCCGGATCTTCTGCGAATAGGCTTCTCTGGAACTGACTGCTGCAGTCCGGGATATTTCAAAGGCGGCTTGCTCTGCTCCGCTCCCGATGCAGCCATCTCACATGACTGGGCCCTAGACTCTGCAGGAGAACTCCCGGGGGTACTCACGTAAGTAAGAGCTATCGGCGGTAAACTGCATTCATCAGACGATCCCGGTCGCTGTGTCTGTAGCTCCATATGATATGTTACACTACGCCGCTCTGGCTCTATGGGTACTGGTAAGAGCTGTAAGTCACTGACCTGTGAAAGCATATCCGGCTGCTCTGGTTTTCTCTCATTCAAGACCTCCCTGCCTGCTATAACCCAGTCGACCGAGTCATGGGGGAAATCTTTATCTCTTTGTGAAGGGTTGATTTCCAACCAGGCAGACTCCCCCCCGGCTTGCTCCTGCAGGGTACTATTATGGGATGGGGCCGTAACGGCTCTCAATTCCGCCACAAGGTCTTGTTGGTGTTCATCCATGGAGCGCCCTAAGGCGAGTAGCGCCGAATACATTTGTAGCTCCATTAATCTAGAGATGGAGGATACAGGAGGTATTTTACTGTCCGTGTAGACAGCGGGTGGTTATCTTCAAGTGAGATGATGGGATGTTAGCCGCGGTCTCCACTAGTTAGTAGGCCTCTGAGCTGAGAATACGTTATTTTAGTTCAAAACTTCACAAACCACAAAAGTATGTGTTTTTGAATATTTAAGGGGAAGGTCTTAAATAAATCCTCAAATAAACAGTGTCTATAAACTCCTTGAATCTGATTGGTTTTCGGGATTTCCAATTTTTGAGTATTTGTTGTCTAACCAAAAACTGTATTAACCAGGTTGAAATTAATTCTAGTAGATGACTTATCAATTAAAAAAAAAATACCTGCAAGATGTCAAACTCTACCCTGTACGTTAATCTATTCGATAGCCAAAAATAAACTTTTGACCAAAAAAGTGTTAACTTTAGGACATAACCAAAAATAATTAATAATGTCTGCTCTCAGAAAGCCACATTTAGAGCTATTCACATTCCCAGAATCCCATTTTGAGAGTATTAACAGGGTTAGATAAGCTTTGTGGAAAATTTGAGATTAGTGATGTCGCAAACTTAAAATTTTCCGTTCACGAACGGCGGACGCGAACTTCCGCAAGTGTTCGCGAACGGGCGAACCGCCATTGACTTCAATAGGCAGGCGAATTTTAAAACACACAGGGACTCTTTCTGGCCACAATAGTGATGGAAAAGTTGTTTCAAGGGTACTAACACCTGGACTGTGGCATGCTGGAGGGGGATCCATGGCAAAACTCCCACGGAAAATTACATAGTTGATGCAGAGTCTGGTTTTAATCCATAAAGGGCATAAATCACCTAACATTCCTAAATTGTTTGGAATAACGTGCTTCAAAACATCAGGTATGATGTTGTATTGATCAGGTAGTGTAAGGGTTACGCCCGCTTCACAGTGACAGACCAAACTCCCCGTTTAACGCACCGCAAACAACCACAAACAGTCCATTTGCACAACCGCAAACTCCCCATTGCCACGAGATAGATAGATTTGATAGATAGATAGATAGATACATAGATTATATGGATAGATCAATAGATGCAATAGATACATTTGATAGATACGATAGATAGATAGAGTTGATAGATCAATAGATAGATTTGATAGATAGATAATTTCCCAGACAGAGAATTACAAGACGTGCGGTCTGGGACCCATGGTAAGGTTCCCAGAGGCAGTTGCGGCGCCCGAGGCTCTGATTAGAACAGAGCACTCTGGAACGTATCTGCCCTCGGCCGAAATTGGAACATTCTTTTGCTTTCTGCCTGTCGGCCAAATGTCCGTCTCCCAAATGTCCGTCTGCTAAATGTCCTTCTGCATTTTGTCAGAGCACCGCGTGCAATCTACTGTGCCACCAGATATGAGTGTTGTGTTAAGTAGTACTATTCTTATCAGTTTAATCCCTGTTATGTCCCCTATCAGGGGACGTGTATATGGCATGGCTTTTAGGAACCGGAAGATGGAAAAAGATGCTTGGTCGGTCCTCCTACTTCAAATTTGGGGCACTGCGCATGCAATCTACTGTGCCACCAGATATGAGTGTTGTGTTAAGTAGTACTATTCTTATCAGTTTAATCCCTGTTATGTCCCCTATCAGGGGACGTGTATATGGCATGGCTTTTAGGAACCGGGAGATGGAAAAAGATGCTTGGTCGGTCCTCCTACTTCAAATTTGGGGCACTGCGCATGCAATCTACTGTGCCACCAGATATGAGTGTTGTGTTAAGTAGTACTATTCTTATCAGTTTAATCCCTGTTATGTCCCCTATCAGGGGACGTGTATATGGCATGGCTTTTAGGAACCGGGAGATGGAAAAAGATGCTTGGTCGGTCCTCCTACTTCAAATTTGGGGCACTGCGCATGCAATCTACTGTGCCACCAGACATGAGTGGTGTGTTAAGTAGTACTATTCTTATCACTTTAATCCCTGTTACGTCCCCTATCAGGGGACGTGTATATGGCATGGATTTTAGGAACCGGGAGATGGAAAAAGATGCTTGGTCGGTCCTCCTACTTCAAATATTGCAATCTAATGTGCCACCAGATAGGAGTGGTGTGTTAAGTAGTACTATTCCTATCACATTAATCACTGTTACGTGCCTTTTTTTTGTTTTGTTTTTTGAAGCCACAGTGCAGCACCAGAGGCCAGAAAAATTTGGCATGTACACATGCCTGAAAAATTAGGTATTGTTGCGCCAGAAAAATTGATGTTTGTTTCCCTGGCAGAAAATGCCCTAAAACATTGCGGCTTGAACCCTAGTTGGTGGCGGATAAGTCACGCAAGTCATCCGGCATTGAAGATAACATACAGCAGCTTGTGGACCATTTATAGCCCAAGGCAGATCATCTCATCAGGCCTTTTTTACTCGAATGTATCGCGCAATGTCAGTCCCTTCGAGATCCATCCCTCATTCATCTTAATAAAGGTGAGATAATCTAGACTTTTTTGACCTAGGCGACTTCTCTTCTCAGTGACAATACCTCCTGCTGCACTGAAGGTCCTTTCTGACAGGACACTTGAAGCGGGGCAGGCCAGAAGTTAATTCGCTAATTGGGATAGCTCAGGCCTCAGGTCAAGCCTGCACACCCAGTAGTCAAGGGGTTCATCGCTCCGAAGAGTGTCGAGATCTGCAGTTAAGGCAAGATAGATAGTCTGATACCTGTCGGTCGAGTCGTTCTCTGAGGGTGGACCCCAAAGGGCTGTGGCGATGCATAGGAGTTAAAAAGCTCCACATGTCCTCCAACATCTGTAAAGTGTCTTGTCCTTGCCGGTGTGGTCGTGGGAGTCGGAGGATTACTTTCACCTCTTCCCTAGTTAGATTCCCGTTGTGCTGTGACATCACCCTTATACGCTGTGTAAAGCATACTTTTTAATTTATTTTGGAACTGCTGCATCCTTTCTGACTTGTGGGAATTTGGTAACATTTTAGGCATTTTATGCTTATACCGGGGGTCTACTAGCATGGACACCCATTACAGGTCCTTCTCCTTCAGCTTTTTTATACGAGGGTCACTCAACAGGCACGACAGCATGAAAGACCCCATTTGCACAAGGTTGGATGCCGAGCTACTCTCATGTCCCGTTCCTCGTCCTCAGTGATCTCACTGAAGGTATCTTCTTCCCCCCAGCCACATGCAACACCACGGGTACCAGATAGGTGACAACGAGCACCCTGGGATACCTGTTGTGGTTGGTCTTCCTCCTCCTCCTCCTCAAAGTCACATTCCTCCTCTGACTCCTCTTCCTCACAATCCTATTCCAGCGTTGCCGCAGGTCCAGCAAGCGATGCTGATAAGGCTGTTTCTGGTGGTGATGCTGACCACAACTCTTCCTCTTCACGCTCATCTACGGCCTGATCCAGCACTCTTCCCAGGGCACGCTCCAGGAAGAAAACAAATGGTATGATGTCGCTGATGGTGCCTTCGGTGTGACTGACTAGGTTTGTCACCTCCTCAAAAGGACGCATGAGCCTACAGGCATTGCGCATGAGCGTCCAGTAACATGGCAAAAAAATCCCCAGCTCCGCAGAGGCTGTCCTAGCACCCTGGTCATACAAATACTCGTTAACTGCTTTTTCTTGTTGGAGCAGGTGGTCGAACATTCCAACGCGTCGGGCTGTCGCAAATCAAGCGCCTCACTGGCATGTTGTTTCGCCGCTGGATATCTGCAAAATTCGCCATGGCCGTGTAGGAACACCTGAAATGGCCACACACCTTCCTGGCCTGCTACAGGACTTCCTGTAAGCCTGGGTACTTATGCACAAAGCGTTGTACGATCAGATTACACACATGTGCCATGCACGGCACATGAGTCAACTTGCCCAATTTCAATGCTGCCACCAAATTACTTCCGTTGTCAGAAACCCCTTTGCCGATCTCCAGTTGGTGCAGAGTCAGCCACTGATCCACCTGTGCATTCAGGGCAGACAGGAGTGCTGTTCCGGTGTGACTCTCTGCTTTTCAGGCAAGTCAACCCCAAGACGGCGTGACACTGCCATATCCTGGATGGGGAATAGTACCTGCGGAGCTGGGGAATGCTGTTGATGTGGAGCAAGATGCAGCAGCAGAAGAGGACTCAGCCGAGGAGCTTATAGAAGAGGATGGAGTAGGAGGAGTAGAGGAGGTGGCAGCAGGCCTGCCTGCAAGTCTTGGCGGTGTCACCAACTCCTCTGCAGAGCCACGCATTCCATGCTTGGCAGCCGTCAGCAGGTTTACCCAATGCGCAGTGTAGGTGATATACCTGCCCTGACCATACTTTGCAGACCAGCTATCAGTGGTCATATGGACCCTTGCCCCAACACTGTGAGCCAGACATGCCATTACTTCCTTTCGCACAATCGAGAACAGGTTGGGGATTGCCTTTTGTGCAAAGAAATTTCGGCCAGGTACCTTCCACTGCAGTGTCCCAATAGCTACAAATTTTTTGAACGCCTCAGACTCCACCAGTTTGTATGGTAAAAGCTGGCGGGCTAAGAGTTCAGACAAGCCAGCTGTCAGACGCCGGGCAAGGGGGTGACTTTAGGACATTGGCTTCTTACGCTCAAACATGTCCTTGACAGACACCTGACTGTGGGCAGATGAGCAGGAACTGCTACGGAAGAGAGACGGAGTGGCGGATAGTTGAGAGGGGGCAAGGAGGACAGCAGTGGTTGACGTGGCTGAAGATGCTGGACCAGGAGGAGGATGGCGGCTTTGAGTTTGTGTGCTGCTTCTACTCATGTGTTCATCCCATCGGCGTTTGTGATGTGAGATCATGTGCCTTCCCAAAGCAGTTGTACCTAGGTGGGTGTTGGACTTCCCACGACTCAGTTTCTTTTGGCACAGGTTGCAAATGGCATCGCTGTTGTCAGAGGCAGATACACAAAAAAAATGCCACACTACTGAGCTCTGCGATGACGGCATTATGGTGGGGGCAACAGCATGCGTTGATTGGCGTGCTGTCTGACGACCTCCCCCTGCTTCCAACTCGTCTCCTCCTCCTCCACCTCTCTGTCTCCCCATCTGAAATTTCCCCCTCTTCTTCTTCTCTTCTAGCGGGCACCCAAGTGACATCCACGGACGCATCATCATCAACCGCTTCACAGGATTGGGTGTCCTGTGTTAGCCAGTCAACTAGGTCCTCCTCAGAACTTTTCACGTTCATGGTACGTGGCCTCTGAACACTGGGCATTATTGTAGGGTCAAAGGGAATCACAGCACCACGACCACGATGGTACCTGCGGGGTGGCCTGCCTCTGCCTGTCATTTTTTTAAAATTCAGCATGCGTTGATTGGCGTGCTGTCTGGCTGACCCAGGGTGCCGATGCATGCTGTCTGACGACCTCCCCCTGCTTCCAACTCGTCTCCTCCTCCTCCTCTCTGTCTCCCCATCTGAACTTTCCCCCTCTTCTTCTTCTCTTCTAGCGGGCACCCAAGTGACATCCACGGACGCATCATCATCAACCGCTTCACTTCTATCTGACAAATCAACAAAGGAAGCAGCAGTGGGTACAACATCATCATCATTACACCGTACATCCTACTTCAAATATTGGGGCACTGCGCGTGCCAACTAAGGTACATCCATGTCTGTAATGCTGCCTGACTGAGACATATCACTGTTATCTACATCCTCTGTCAATGATGGTTGCGGATCACTAATTTCTTCAAACTGATGTGTCAAAAACTCCTCTGACAGATCAAGTGAAGCAGCTGTGGTGCTAATGTTGGTGGTGGTGGCAGGCGGGTGAGTGGTCACTTGAGAGGTGCCCGAAGCTAAGCTGGAGGTGGATGGTGCGTCAAGGTTCCGAGCGGAAACTGAAGAAGATTGGGTGTCCTGTGTTAGCCAGTCAACTAGGTCCTCCTCAGAACTTTTCACGTTCATGGTACGTGGCCTCTGAACACTGGGCATTATTGTAGGGTCAAAGGGAATCACAGCACCACGACCACGATGGTACCTGCGGGGTGGCCTGCCTTGGCCTGTCATTTTTTTTAAATGTACACTTACACTACTATTAAACAAGATATGAGTGGTGGCACTGGGCAAGTGGGCACAGTATACACTGTGAGCCTGACACAAAAAAGCAGACTGATGTTTCACAATCCAAATTTTTTTTTTTTAAATGTACACTTACACTACTATTAAACATGATATGAGTGGTGGCACTGGGCAAGTGGGCACAGTATACGCTGTGAGCCTGACACAAAAAAGCAGACTGATGTTTCACAGTCAAAAAAGTATATATTTTTTAAATGTACACTTACACTACTATTAAACAAGATATGAGTGGTGGCACTGGGCAAGTGGGCATGTATACACTGTGAGCCTGACACACACGCTGGCAGGCAGGCAACTGCTATTAGATTACACAAGCAGACTGATGTTTCACAGTCAAATTTTTTTTTTTTTAAATTTACACTACTGTTACAACAGATATGAGTGGTGGCACTAGTTGGCAAGTGGGCCTGGCACACACGCTGGCAGGCAGGCAACTGCAATTAGATTACACTAGCAGACTGATGTTTCACAGTCAAAAAAGTTGTTTTTTTTAAATTTACACTACTGTTACAACAGATATGAGTGGGTGGCACTAGTTGGCAAGTGGGCCTGGCACACACGCTGGCAGGCAGGCAGTCAACTGCAATTAGATACACTAGCAGACCTGATGTTTTACAGTCAAAAAGTTTAAATTTACACTACTGTTACAACAGCTATGAGTGGTCGGCACTAGTTGGCAAGTGGGGTCTGGCACACATGCTAGCAGGCAGGCAAATGCAATTAGAAGTTACACTAGCAAACTGATGCTTCACAGTCAAAAAAGTTTTTTTTTTTTTTAATTTTACACTACTGTTACATCAGATATGAGTGGTGGCACTAGTTTGGCAAGTGGGCCTGGCACACAGCTGGCAGGGCAGGCAACTGCTATTAGATTACACTAGCAGACTGGTGTTTCACAGTCAAAAAAGTTTTTTTTTTTTAAATTTACACTACTGTTACAACAGATATGAGTGGTGCACTAATTGGCAAGTGGCCTGGCACACACCGCTGGCAGGCAGGCAACTGCAATTAGATTACACTAGCAGACTGATGTTTCACAGGTCAAAAAAGTTTTTTTTTTTAAATTTACACTACTGTTACAACAGATATGAGTGGTGGCACTAGTTGGCATGTGGGCCTGGCACACACGCTGGCAGGCAGGCAACTGCAATTAGATTACACTAGCAGACTGATGTTTCACAGTCAAAAAGGTTTTTTTTTTTTTAAATTTACACTACTGTTACAACAGATATGAGTGGTGCACTGGTTGGCAAGTGGGCCTGGCACACACGCTGGCAGGCAGGCAACTGCTATTAGATTACACTAGCAGACTGGTGTTTCACAGTCAAAAAAGTTTTTTTTTTTAAATTTACACTACTGTTACAACAGATATGAGTGGTGGCACTAGTTGGCAAGTGGGCCTCGGCACACACGCTGGCAGGCAGGCAACTGCAATTTAGATTACACTAGCAGACTGATGTTTCACAGTCAAAAAAGTTTTTCTTTTTTAAATTTACACTACTGTTACAACAGATCTGAGTGGTGGCACTGGTTGGCAAGCTGGGCCCTGGCCACACACGCTGGCAGGCAGGCAACTGCAATTAGATTACACTAGCAGACTGATGTTTCACAGTCAAAAAAGTTTTTTTTAAAATTTACACTACTGTTACAACAGATATGAGTGGTGGCACTAGTTGGCAAGTGGGCCTGGCACACACACTGGCAGGTGGGCAACTGCAATTAGATTACACTAGCAGACTGATGTTTCACAGTCAAAATAGTTTTTTTTTTTTTTTAAATTACACTACTGTTACAACAGATATGATTGGCGGCACTTAGCAAGTTTGCCTGGCACACACACTGGCAGGCAGGCACTGCAATTAGATTACACTAGCAGACTGATGTTTCACAGTCAAAATTACACAGGCAAAAAATGTAAAAAAAAATTATGTTCTAGCCCTAAAAATTGCTTTTTGGGGTGCTGGCCTTACAGCAGAGATCAGATGAGGTCCTTCAGGACTGTATGTGGACACTGAATACACTAGCCTAGCTATCAATTTCCCCTATGAAGTCAGCAGCAGCTACACTGTCCTCCTCTCACTAACATGCAGCTTCCGAATGAATCTAAAATGGCTGCTGTCAAGGAGCTGGGAAGGTCTCGGGAGGGAGTTACAACAGATATGAGTGTGGCACTAGTTGGCAAGTGGGTCTGGCACACCATGCTGGCAAGGCAGGCAACTGCAATTAGATTTACACTAGCAGGACTGATGTTTCACAGTCAAAAAAGGTTTTTTTTTTTTTAAAAATTACACTACTGTTGTAACTGAGCTGGGAAGGTCTGGGAGGGAGTTACAACAGATATGAGTGGTGGCACTAGTTGGCAAGTGGGCCTGGCACACATGCTAGCACGCAGGCAAATGCAATTAGATTACACTAGCAGACTGATGCTTCACAGTCAAAAAAGTTTTTTTTTTAATTTTACACTACTGTTACAACAGATATGAGTGGTGGCACTAGTTGGCAAGTCGGCCTGGCACACACACTGGCAGGCAGGCAACTGCTATTAGATTACACTAGCAGACTGGTGTTTCACAGTCAAAAAAAGTTTTTTTTTAAATTTACACTACTGTTACAACAGATATGAGTCTTGGCACTAGTTGGCAAGTGGGCCTGGCACACACGCTGGCTGGCAGGCAGGCAACTGCAATTAGATTAGACTAGCAGACTGATGTTTCACAGTCAAAAAAGTTTTTTTTTTTTAAATTTACACTACTGTTACAACAGATATGAGTGGTGGCACTATTTGGCATGTGGGCCTGGCACACACGCTGGCAGGCAGGCAACTGCTATTAGATTACACTAGCAGACTGATGTTTCACAGTCAAAAAAGTTTTTTTTTTTTAAATTTACACTACTGTTACAACAGATATGAGTGGTTGCACTAGTTGGCAAGTGGGCCTGGCACACACGCTGGCAGGCAGGCAACTGCTATTAGATTACACTAGCAGACTGATTTTTCACAGTCAAAAAAGTTGTTTTTTTAAATTTACACTACTGTTACAACAGATATGAGTGGTGGCACTAGTTGGCATGTGGGCCTGGCACACACGCTGGCAGGCAACTGCAATTAGATTACACTAGCAGACTGATGTTTCACAGTCAAAAAAGTTTGTTTTTTTTAAATTTACACTACTGTTACAACATATATGAGTGGTGGCACTGGTTGGCAAGTGGGCCTGGCACACACGCTGGCAGGCAGGCAACTGCAATTAGATTACACTAGCAGACTGATGTTTCACAGTCAAAAAAGTTTTTTTTTTTAAATTTACACTACTGTTACAACAGATATGAGTGGTGGCACTAGTTGGCAAGTGGGCCTGGCACACATGCTCGCAGGCAGGCAACTGCTATTAGATTACACTAGCAGACTGATGTTTCACAATCAAAAAAGTTATTTTTTAAAAATTTACACTACTGTTACAACAGATATGAGTGGTAGAACTAGTTGGCAAGTGGGCCTGGCACACACACTGGCAGGCAGGCAACTGCAATTAGATTACACTAGCAGACTGATGTTTCACAGTCAAAATTACACAGGCAAAAAAAATTAAAAAAAATTATGTTCTAGCCCTAAAAAGGCTTTTTTGGGGTGCTGTCCTTACAGCAGAGATCAGATGAGTCCTTCAGGACTGTAGTGGACACTGAATACACTAGCCTAGCTATCAATTTCCCTATTGAAGTCAGCAGCAGCTACACTGTCCCTCCCTCACTAACAATGCAGGCTTCCGAATGAATCTAAATTGGCTGCTGTCCCAGGAGCTGGGAGGGTCTGGGAGGGAGTGTCTGCTGCTGATTTGGCTGAAATGTGTCTGCAGACTGTGAGATACAGGGTCAAAGTTTACTCAATGATGACGAATAGGGGGCAGATCGAACATCGCATATGTTCGCCCACCGCTGTGAACCGCGAACAAGCTATGTATCGCCTGGGAACAATTCGCCGTCGAACAATTCGCTGAACATCACTATTTGAGATGTAACTCTCCAGATAATTGACGGAGAAGTTGATACAGCCTTAGAGATATTTAAACTGATCATGGTATTATCTATGTTTAAAAGTGGTATGTATCACCATTTATCTGCCAGAGCTTAGATGGCTTCTTCCCCTTCTCTAGTCATTAGGGTCTTATACCAATGAGATAGGTGATGATTGCCTTGTTTATAATTTTTAAACAGGAATAGAAAGGGTGCCAGTCATCTACCAACTTTCTATCTACAGGTTGAAGGCTGAGTAAATAATGTCTGGCTTGTAGAAAGGCAAAACAATCGCGATTGTCTAGAGTATATTCATCTTTCAGTTCTTGATAGGATTTAATTGAGTGGGAGTCAGTATTAATAGTTGATGTGGGCAAAATAAACCTTTATTTTCCCATCTAGTAAACTCCTCAGAAGTGATACTTTATGAGAAGTTGGGATTGTATCTTAAAGTTAAATACCTTGAAATTCTATTATTTATTCCCAAATGTTCCATGCTGTAATTATATTACTTATACAAATCATATCATTAATTAGAGCTGGGCACAAATTACTGTCTGAATGGAGAAGGTTATTTAACGAATGGGGGTGGACTATGCTAGATTCTAATTCTCTTGAAGACAAATATTGAGTGCCCGTCAACCAATCTGCAGCAAACTTGGCTAAGGAGGCCCAGTTATAATACTTAAGGTTGGGGAGTGCAAAGCCTCCATATTTCTTTAGCTGATAAAGCTTTTTAATAGCAATCCAAGGATTTTTCTTACTCCAAAGAAAAGACTTTAACGCAGAGTTTAACTTCTGAAGATAACTCCTTAAAAGAAAAATAGGAAGATGTTGTAGCTTGTATAGTAACTTAGGGAAAGCTATCATTTTGAATAAACTAATCTTTCCCAAGTGTGATAGCGGGAGGTTAGACCAATTATACAATAGAGAGGTAATTTCGCTGATAATTTCATGAATGTTTAGCATATACCAGTCTGTTGGGGATTTACTAATGTTAATGTCCAGGTATTAAAAAGATTTCTATGTTTCCTTGAATACAGGGGTGTTATAAGAGTGCTTTTTCATAAGTATCCAAAGGATTTGAGATTTATGTATGTTTACTTTATAGCCAGAAAAAGAGCTGAAGAGCTTAAAAATAGAGTTCAGGAATATTCTGTTTAGTGTTGCTTAAATATATTAGAAGGTCATCAGCATATAAGGAAATCTTGGGATTTGAGTCAGCTAAATGAATACCTTCCAACTTCTGTCTAAGTAAGATGGTGAGGGTTTAATTGCAATGTTAAATAACAATGGAGACAGTGGACATCCATGTCTTGTTCCCCTATAAAGCTTGACATCTCTAGATATAAGACCATTGACTAGAATAGCTGAGGTGGGATTATTATATATATTTTGAAGGTAATTGAAAAATTTACCTTGTAGCCTAAACTTGGTTAGAGAGGTGACAAGATCATCCCAATTAACCTGATTGAATGCTTTTTCAGTGTCTAAGGTAAGAATAGCACCGTCTGACTGCGGGGTTATTTTTTTATCTTTACTTTTAGCCCAAAAATAATCTAACACTAGCAAGGTCTTACGTATATTTACAGATGAATTGCGACCAACCATGAAACCCATTTGATCCAGATGAATAAGATTGGGTAAGAGTACTTGAAGTCTTAGATAGGATCTTGTAATTGGAATCCAAGAGTCATAGTTGGCCATGTTAGCAAGATTCTTACCGGATCTATTACCAAACTTAAAGAAAAAACTCTGTCTCCTTAAATCTTTCCTACAAGAAGCTTGAAATAAGAAGAGATCCCTTTCTTTATGGGCTGATATATATTTAAAGCAGTTAATACTGGTAGAGTTAATTAAGTAAGCATTATATGCATTCATAACTTGATGGGAGAGCTGATTTTTCCTTGCTAGCAGTTTTTTCTTAAACATAGCCATATATACTTAAGTTTAGTTTTTAAGTTTAGTGAATATTTGTGTTGCAGTTGTTTGATAATAGGATTTAGAATGCATAGATAATTGATGCTTTTACTTTTTTTTTTAGAACAAAAGAACAGATACCTCCGTTGTGATTAAGTTTATTAATTTTAAGAACATTGTATAAATGTTACTTATGGTTTTTAGCAAAGGATTTTTTGGGGTTTTTTTTTGTATAATTTGGGGTGATTTCTTTTTGAGTGAATTGTATAAAAGTTAGACTACAAACTTACCGTCCTAGGAAAGTACAGAAGAGCTTGTATTGCCTATAATTATTTTCCGAAGGGATGGTGGGCAGAATTTTTACTGTAAGGTTTTAACTACCAATCACCTAGATTACGAGTTTTGCGTTACAGTGCTGGTACGGCTTTTAACTCTGAAAAAATGGCCAGGAACGCATATTATGAGTCATGTCTGTATAGCTATACCGCAAGCATTTTAGCCTGTAATGCAGCATCCATTCCGCACTCAAAAAAATTATGTTTTTGTGTGGGATTTTCATAGCGCCAGTATTACAGGTTGTGTACTGTTACAAAATACACTAACACACATAAACTACCTATTAACCCTTAAATCGCAAACCTTGAGCATCGTAAACACTGTTAAACCCATTAACCCCTAATCTGCCGTCTCACCCACATTGCTACTATTAAATAAACCTATTAACCCCTAATCTGCCACTCAACCACATTACCAACACTATTTAAATATATTAACCCCTAAACCACCGCTCCCCCGCATCGCCAACACTATAATAAAGTTATCACGCCCTAAATCTCCAGCCTCCCACATCGCCGCCACTAAATAAACATATTAACCTCTAAACCTCCGGTTTCCCACATCACCGCCACTAAATAAAGCTTTTAACCCCTATACCACCACCCCCACATCACAAAACACTAAATTGAACTATTAACCCCTAAACCTAACACCCCCCTAACTTTAAATTAAAATTACAATATAACTATATTTAAATAAATAAAAACTTACCTGTGAAATAAAAATAAACTATAAATTAACCTTACATAACTACTCTAATAAAACAAAAACAACTACCAATTAAAAAATCTAAATTACAAATTTAAAAAAACCTAACTCTAAGAAAAAATTTAAAAAATTCTAAAATTACAACCTTTTTTTAAGATTTTCATCTAGATAATATCGCACATACTGGAGTTCCTTTTGGGACAACAGAATTTTTTTTCCAAAAGGGATTTATGAACCTGGTACAAGATTTATGGGACAATTGTATATCCTATGTGGGGGAAGTGATTCAGCTTCTTTTAAATTGAAAATATCCGATAAATCCTAATATTCAGGTGGTAACAATGTTTGAATTGAGGATATGGAATGTTGTGGAAAACAAGTAGTTTTACAATATTCTGATGTATAGCTGATTTTATTAGTGTTCCAGTTGATGTTCGGATTGTGTTTAGACAACCAGCGATATCCTAGAATAGCAGTGTGAAGTTATTTTGGAATTATGTCAAATGTGATAAATTCAGTATGACCATTATCAATACTGACAAGGAGTGGTATTGTATGATGTGTGATTGGCCCTTTATGAATAAAAGAACCATCAATAACCTTCACATATAACGGATTATGCTTCAACACTTGGGGTATTTTATTTAACTTTACATAATCTGAATCAATGAAACAACCGCATGCTCCGTAGTCTACTATGGCTTCAGTCATGGCTTGTTATTGATCCCACTGTAATGATAGAGACATAGTTAGCTGAGTAGGAATATTTGTTGGAGATATGGTATTGATTACTGTTATCTTACCCTTCTTTTTTCTGGTTAGTATAGGGCATGTGGACACAGTGTGTTCCTTGCTGGCACAGTAGAGACACAAGTTGGCTGTCCTTCTTCTAATTTTCTCTTCTTAAATCATTGGTCCTTTAATGGCACCAATCTACATGGGTGTGGATCCTGCGGGTTGTCTATCAGTATAAATTGGAGATCTTTTTTGAAGAGTATCAGTTGATAGTCTTTCCGCTCTCCTCTCTCTTATGCGGTGGTCAATCGTTGTTGATAATTTTATCAATCCATCTAGGGTATCAGGCATGTCTAATATTGATAGCTCATCTTTTAAGTTCTCTGACAGACCCAACCTGAACTAATTCCTAAGGCTTATCTGGTTCCATTGAGAGTCAGAAGACCACATTTGGAACTCAGTGATATAGTCCTCTACATTTTGTTTACCCTGTTTCAATGAACGCAGTTTGATTTCAGCATTTAACTGTTTGTTTGTGTCTTCTTATAAACTTGCCATAGTGGCAAAAAAATCATCCAATAAATTTAAAATTGGATCATTCATTTCAAAAAACCTATTTGTCCAAGCATGTGGTTCTCCTGATGTAAGGGTTACTATCTGCAATTTCACTGACTATGTACCTTTAAGGTGCTCCCTATATTAAGCACCTCCTACTAGCACACCTTGCTGGTTAATTGAGTTTAGTTACCTAGCCACTAGCTCACTTTCTGAGTTACTCTCTCTATGTTGGAAGCTTATGCTTATTTCTACCCCTCCTGAAGGTTGCTCAAATACCTGCTCCTGCTCTCTGGCAATCAGATAAAGACCTAACAAGTTTGATCATCTCCACCTGATTGGAGCTCCGTTGTTTTGCTTCCCTGCCAACCGCTCTCACAGTGCCTGCAGCTCTCCTGCTCTACAGCTCACAGCGTGTTCTGCAGCACATACGTCATCAGCTACCGCCGAGGGCAGGTCTCCCATCCAGATTCACTCTGCAGCTCCCGGCGTATTGTGAGTACGGCTCTCTGCTCCAAGGAAAATCAGGTCAGACATTTACTCAAATTTGTTCTTTGTCTACTAATGCCTAAAAGTGAACTTTATCTGCCGCTCCAACATTAAACTATAAACCGCAATTGTTGTTACTAATGTCTAAGGATAATAAGCCAAAAACTGCCTAGAAAGACAATTGATATTTAAAGCTGATTACAATTGTCTCTCAATATTTGGGCAAATATTAAAACATTAGAGAAACATATGATACTCATCCTTACAGTTTCTCTAATGTAACAAAAACAACTTAAGAATTGGGAACTGTATATTTGGTCTTTGACAGAATTAACCAGCCAGAAAAGGAAGGATTTTGTGTTAGTGTACACAGTTTAATCCAATTTGTATCACATTATGGAACAAGACCAATTAAGCGATAGAGTTCAAGTCCTTTCATATAGATTGGAAGCTCTACCTGGTTCCTTCCACAAACTACAAGTAGAAAATCAGGCTTTAAAAGCCTGTTTAAGGGAGACTCTTTCACCTAAACCTACTTCTGTAGAATCAACCCCAGAACCTGTGGTTTCCCCCCCAGAGAAGTTCTCTGGAGACCGAACAAAATTTAGAGAGTTTAGGAACTCATGTCTGTTACTTTTTGAAATGAAGCCTCGCACTTATCCAACCGAAAGGTCAAGAGTGCTCACTGTGACATCCTAAATGAGGGGGGAGCCAGGTCCTGGGCAGACACTTTTTTTGAAAGTGAGGATTCAATTTTGGGTTCATTAACTGCTTTCTTTAATCAGATGTCTGTACTTTATGATGATCCTTTTAAGCAGGTCTCAGCAGAAAACATTCTCAGGTCTCTCAGAGAAAGAACCCTGTGGAGACTTATATAACACAATTTAAGATCTCAGCCCATGATTCTGAATGGAATGAAGTCTCACTAAAAAAACTCAGTACCGCTTGGGATTGTCTGAGGAAATAAAAGATGAACTCTCGCGTACAGGTATACCAGATTCATTAGAGGATTTATTTACCCTTACTATCAACATAGATAGACGCATTAGGGAACGCCGCTCTGAAAAGGCTAGCAGTGTAAGGAGTCTATCATCCACTGTAGCTTATCCAAATAAGGATACCCCTCAACCTATGGACATAGGGTTTATGAAGGGACCCCTAACCATGCAAGAAAAGCCTAGAAGGAAACTGCACAGTCTGTGCATGTATTGTGCCAGCCCCTCACATGAAGTCAAGGACTGTCCAGTCCTCGCAAAAAATAAGAAGGGTAGGTTGTTTAATACTACAGAATCTCTTTTGATGAAAGTTATTAAACCCTCATATCTGACCATTCCTATTATTTTGCAGTGGGATCAAGTATGGATAACCACTGAAGCTATTGTGGATACAGGGTCTAGCAGAAATTTTGTTGATCAAGCTTTTGTGAAACATAATAAAATACCATTAGTGTGTAAGCATCTACCGGTCTCTGTGAAAGTTATTGATGGCACATTGCTTAAATCTGGTCCTGTTACACACCAGACTACATCCTTACAGGTAACATCCTGCACATACATCACAGAAACACTCACATTTGACGTGATATCCTCCCCAATGTTTGACATAATACTTGGTATTAACTGGTTACGTACACATAAACCATCTGTAAATTGGAGTGATCTTAGTTTAACATTTTCTCATCTTACTGACATTAAAGAAAAATCTTCTGATTCAGTTCTATTACAGGTTATTGACAACATGTTACCCAAGCAGTACGCCAAATTCTCTGATGTGTTTAACAAAAAAGATGCCGAAAAATTACCCCCCATAGGGATTATGACTGTCCTATCGATTTACTCCCAGGGGTCTCAATCCCTTATGGACACATATATCCCCTCTCTAAGCCAGAATTAGAACACCTTAAAAATTACATTGACGAAAACCTAAAGAAAGGGTTTATAAGACCTAGCACGTCCCCTGCTGGTGCAGGCATATTTTTCGTTACCAATAAAGAAGGTACATTGAGACCCATTATTGACTATAGGGAGTTGAACAGGCGTGCTAGAAAAAAAATCGGTATCCACTTCCTCTAATCCCTGAGTTAATAGAAAGATTAAGGGGGGCCTCGATTTTCACAAAATTGGATCTTCGAGGAGCCTACAATCTTATACGAATGAGAGCTGGCGACGAATGGCTCACTGCTTTTCGGACTAGATATGGGCTATTCGAATATACAGTGATGCCATTCGGACTTTACAATGCCCCAGCGACATTTCAGTGTTTGATTAATGATCTTTTCAGGGATATTCTAGATGTTTTTCTAGTTGTCTACCTTGACGACATCCTAATATATTCACAAAACCTTGACCAACGCAGAATTCATGTGAAAGAAGTTCTAGCCAGGTTACGAAAGAGCAACTTATATGCCAAATTAGAAAAATGCATTTTTGAGTCCAGCAATATAACCTTCTTGGGTTATGATATTTCCCCTTTGGGTATTAAGATGCAGGATGATAAGGTCCAAGCAATTTTGGATTGGCCGGTACCCCAATCTAAAAAGGATGTACAACGGTTCCTGGGTTCCTTCGACCATTGGAGACATTTGTTAGAGGGGCTGCACAACCAACGGTTATATATACCGACCATAAGAACTTACAATACCTACAATCTAATCGAACTTTTTCCTCCAGAAAATTACGCTGGAGTCTATACTTTTCCCGGTTCCACTACATTATTACTTATAGGCCAGGTGCGAAAAATGGCAAGGCTGACGCACTCTCCAGGCGAGAATCCAAACCTGAAATTCACAATGCACCCACCACTGTTAATCCTAAAGATTGCATCCTAGGGGTCTTATCAAGTTTAACAACTGTACTAAAAGATGCAACCACCAACTACTCTTCTGTACTGCATACAGATCTCACCTGCAACTCATAAGGCATGCTATGCAAGGAAGGGAAATTGTATATTCCTCCAACTTTATGACTTTCAATTCTTAAGTCTGTTCATGAGTCCCCTCTTGCAGGACACATGGGAAGGGATAAAACTACAGAATTGCTTAAAAGATCATTCTGGTGGCCATCTTTACATCAGGATCTCAAGGAATATCTCTCTCAATGTATTTTTTTTCATTGTTTTTTTTATTGATTATTTGGTGCATAAAGAATAAATCATACAAAAAGAAAAAACAAACAACATTTCATACATCTTGTCTGGAGACACAGCTCCATGTCGCTATATAACTAGTAAATCTGTACACTTCTAAACAAATAATACATTAACATAATGGAAATTATCAGACACTAATTCCAATCTTCATACAGACTGAATAATTCTAAACAACTACCTGCCTACAAATAATATGATAAATACTTCTATCTTAAATAACTAAAAATAGACAGCTGTCTACTTCCTTGGATAGATTTTCCTTATAATCCTTTCCATATTCCTTGCCTTCAGGAGAAAAAAGAGAGAGAAAAGAGAAAAAAAAAAAAAATACTTTATATAAAAATAGATATTTCTCTCCCCTCCCCACCCGGACGCCCCCCCGCCCCTAGAACGCGACCGACCCGGGGACCCCTACCGTGTAGTAATCCATGTATGTGGAAAAATATTAAGTAAAGTTAGTTCCGCGAAGCTCACTGAAGATAGGAAAGAAGAGAGGATCTGTTTTTGCAAAAGAAGTGAATAAGATAGAATAACTGGCGTCCATTTCCAGAGGAACTTCTTGATTCGTTTCTCCGAGGCTTCATATAGATGGTATGATTCAAAAACAATTTGATCTTGTAACATTTTAAAAACCATAGGTAATCCTGGTACACGCCTAGCTTTCCAGTTTTTAAGTAAGCAATATCTAACAGTCAAAATAATAGTATTTAAACTATTTATAGTGATATCATTAACAGCCTCTTGTGGCGGAAGCAAAAAGATGACATCTTCCGCAGCTAATCTAATTGTTGTTTTATAAAGTTTATTGAACCAGAAAATAATCTTTAACCACAATTGTCTTGCCATAGGACATGTCCAAAACATGTGAATCAAATCTGCCCTCTCATGTGAACAACGAGGACATAAACTAGCCGAAGTCGGATAAAATTTAGAAACTTTCCACGCCGTAAGATAAAACTTATTGATCAATTTCATGTGGGATTCGTTCCATGATGTCGGGACTTTACACTTCCGTAGAGAGTTAAAGCTCTGAGTAATTTTTTCATGATTTACCGAGGGAATAACAGGAAGCCAGGCCTTACAAATATCATCCCTAAATAGGAGACTCTGCTTATTCAACATAATATCATACATCAGGGATATCGAGGAATTTCCTGCGACAAATTTTTGTACAGCAAGCTTAATATCCGACCAGGCGGAAAAAGACGAGCAAGACCAACAGTGTGACGAATAAAATGGCGGATTTGAAAATACGCAAAAAGATTAAATCTAGGCAGATCAAATTTGTTAAAAATAACATTCGCCGTTAATAATTGATCATTCTCATCAAATAACTGTTTTACATAAAGTAGTCCTTTATCAGCCCAGTCTTGAAAGACTTTTTGGTAGATACCTGGCAAAAAATTTGGATTATTTGCAATCGGAAGCCATTCAGAGAATGAAAAATCAATATCAATAATTGCACAAAACTTTTGCCAGGCTGAAACTATATTTCTAAAAGTGATAAGACAGCAAACATTCTGAGGAAGCTTCTGAATTGGAGAATGTAATATGGCTTTTAACGCGAATGGAGCAATCAAATAATTTTCTAGCTCTTCTGATGAAACCAAATTGGTGCCGGCAAGCCAATCTATTGCTGTTTTAACCATCGCAGCCGATTATACAATTTAAGGTTAGGAAGCGCCAATCCCGCTGCTCCACGATTTTGCATTAATTTTGCAAGTGCAATTCGAGGCCTTTTATTATTCCAAATAAACTTAGAAATTTGCGCGTTAAAAAGCTTTAGATCTTTATTCAGTAAGAATAAAGGTAGATTCTGGAGAGGATATAACAACCGCGGAAAGATAATTGATTTTATTAGATTAACCCTGGCTGTGATAGACAACGGAAAAGCGGCCCAGAGAAGCAGATCCCTTTCTATTTTTTGAAATAGGGGCTCAAAGTTAGCTTTATACCAGAGTTTAGGATTTTTGTGTAAAACTAAACCTAGATATTTAAAAAGCTCAACCTGTTTGAATGGAATATTAAGTCCTACTAGCTGGGAATTATTTATACACATTAGTTCACTCTTCTCTATCTTTATCTTATAGCCAGAAAAGGAGCTAAAAGTTTCCAGCACATTAAGGATCAAGGGGATAGACTGCTGAATATTGGCCAAAAAGACCAACACATCATCTGCATAAAGCAATGTTTTAAGGCGCTGTAAACCAAAAGGGACTCCTATCAAAACATCTCTGAATCGTATCGCGAGAGGTTCCAGCGCAATATTAAAGAGAAGTGGCGACAGAGGGCAACCTTGCCTGGTGCCTCTCTGCAATGTTATTTTGGGAGATAAAGATCCATTGATAAGTAAGGAGGAGACTGGATTACGATATAACCGCAAAATGAATTGTAGAAGTTCCCCTTTAAAACCAAACTTCTCCATCGTGCTAAATAAATATTCCCAAACAATCGAGTCAAAAGCTTTGACCGCATCCAACGAAAGAATAGCAACGTCTTGCCAAAGTGGCTTCTTCCTAGCCTTATCCACATTCCATGCATAATCCAAAAAGCTAATCAGTTTACGGATATTTTTTACTGGATTTCTGGCTACCATAAATCCTGTTTGGTCAAGGTGGATAATTTTATGTAAACAGGTAGATAATCTTGATGCAATAATGGCCATTAAAATCTTATAGTCAATATTCAGAACCGATATCGGCCTAGACGAGGCCAAATCCTCAGGGTTTTTACCTTTCTTTAAAATGAGAGATATATTGGCCGCCGAGAAGTAGCTAGAAATAGCATTATTTGAACTATAGTAGAAATTGAAAAGTTTTTCTAATATTGGAAGTAAGACCTCCCAATACATTTATAAAGCTCCTGGGAACCCATCTGTTCCAGGCGCCTTATTCAATTTCAGATGATCTATGGCTTTTCTGATTTCATCCGCTGAGATTGGGGCATTAATCAACATTAAATCCTCGCTACTTAATTGGGGAGTCTTTATCATAGACCAAAAAGTGTCTTGATTATCCTTATTTATTTCAACTCTAGAATATAGTTGTTGATAGTAAACAAAAAACGCCTCACTAATCTCATTAGTCTCCATATATCTTCCCTTATTGGTTTGAATCACGGGAATAAAGTTTTTCTTTTTTCTAGTTTTGATAAGTCTGGCCAGATATTTTGCGGGGAGCCGTGGTCTCCTTTAAAGAAGATTTATTTTTGCTTATTCCTCTAACAGTTTTTGTTTTAAAAACACATCCCTTTCCTTCCTATTATTTTGATACTTTTTCCAGTTTCCGAGGTACGTTTACACAATATTTTCTATATGAGTCCCTAAATTTATTCACGAATTGTATTTCACGTACTCTACTCTTTTTCATAGCTATGCCAACATATGTCTGTATTTCCCCCCGCATAACAGCTTTAAAAGCTTCCCAAAAAATTTCCGGTTTGTTCAAGTAGCTTAAATTTCGGCATAGTATCGCTGCCACAAAAATCTTAAAAAGTTAACAAATTTGGGGTTAGTATATAGATGTCGGGGGAAAAAAAAACTAGGCGATTGAGTCCTATTTTTAAAACAGGAGGGAAATGACAAAGAAATAATCGCGTGATCTGATATGATAATATCTCCGATTCCTGTTTCTAATTTCTGAATAGCAAGTTTCTCTGTGATTAGAAGAAGATCTATTCTAGAGAAAGTAGCGTGTACTTTAGACTCACAAGAGAATAACTGTTTATCTGGATTTTTTAAACGCCATATATCTACTAATTTCAACCTCATACAGAATTGTGATAAAAATTTTGCCTGTTTTTCATAGACTGATCTATTTTTGATAGAGAGTCTATCCAAAGCAGGACATAGAGTAGCATTAAAATCCCCCCCTACTATTAGATTTTCAGTGATAAAAGGAAATAATTTAATTTTTATATTCTCCCAAAATTCTCTAGAGAATTTATTTGGCGCATAGACATTACATAATACAAATTTAATATTCTTTATAAACACTTGAATGAGAATATATCTAGCCGCAGGATCTACTTCTACCTTATCTATCTTATACTCCAATTCTTTACAAAAAGAATAGCAACCCCACATTTTCTAGACACCCCAGTAGTCGAGACTACTTCCCCTACCCATTTTGTCTTCATTTTAGACGCTTCTTGCTCGTTAAGATGTGTCTCCTGGAGGAGAACCACATCTGGTTTATACTTTGCTAGAGTTTTGATAACTAATTTGCGTTTAATAGGGGAGGATATCCCCCTATATTCCAAGATAGGATTTTAAATCCTTCCACCATCTAGACTCAGGTGGATAGCCAATTTAAACGGTACAGCCCAGTCAGAACGCACCGAGGGCAGGCGGATAGCCGGGAGGGGTAAGCGGCGGAGAGGGGAGAGAGAGAGAAAAAAAAAAAGGGAGAAAAAAAACAAAAAAACAAAAAAAACAAAGTGACAACAATTACACAAAAAATAACAACCTTGCTAGCCATATCTAATATTGAAAGACTACTATTCACCATTACAGAGTAAAGTCGAAGTATCTAACAACTTTCCAGACTGAGTTTTCTAGAGTTAACTGCTCTCAATATATTTTTTGACTTCTGCAACCTCATCAAATACATGTCTGATACCTGATTCTCTACTATAATACTGGCTGATAGACCATGTGGGCCTTTAGGACCTTTATTTATTATTGCGTACAATAGGGGGCCATTAGTCTTCTTTTAGCTGACGTCTCAATAGAGAAGTCCTGAAAGAGTACTTACCCTACTATTTCCAAACATAGAGACTCAGATTTTTTAAACAGTTTCAGTAAATCAACTTTGTCTTGGAATCTTAAAAGTTTAAATAAACAGACTCTACTTTTTGTGGCTCCATCTGAGGAAGGCTTCTTTGGGCCTAATCTATGGGCATGCTCAATCGAGAGTGGCAACAAAATGGGGGAGACATGCCAAGTGCTAGAGGTAATGTGGTAGATGTAAATTTTTATTAGTCTTCATAATCTGACAGTTCAGGGAGCCCCATTAGTCTAATATTATTACGCCTGGAGCGATCCTCAAGATCCTCCAGGCGTAACTGCATATTTTTAATTTTAGATTCTTGTTTTTGTAAAGTGTCGGCCTGCCTAGTGAGTTCTGATTATCTATATCAGAGATCCTAGACTCAGCTTCTGTTTAACCTTGCTGAAACTGTCTTACTTCCGAAGAAAGTGAACCTATTTCATGTAGAAAATTGAACCTAGCTCTCTTTTAATAGCTTCAAATTTGAGGTGAAAAAATTTCAGAAAATTTTAGCTATAAAGAGCTTGAGAATCAAAAGGAGACCTGCTAGCTTCCATAGTAACTATCTATCTGGTATCAATTGTTTTATTTTTCTTGTCTTTTGTTTTCACAGGCATTTTAGGTGAATTAGATTTCCCCTGTGTGACAAATTTTTCCATTCAAATCGTGAAAAAAAAAAAAGGGGGGGGGGGAACAACCCCCTGCCGGGCTGGAAGCCTGGCAAGATACACGTGCAAAATATATAACTTAAATAAGCGTGTAACAAACGTTTCTTCTCTTTTACACCCCTATCCCTTTATCTCAATTATTAATTATCGTGAAAAAAACCCAAAACAAAACAAAAAAAAAAAACAAAAAAAACAAACAAAGCTTTATAGTGATAAAATAAAGCCTGCATCTCTTAAACAAATAAAGCGTTTCCTTCTCATTAAACCAATTAGCAAGCTTTTCTTTTACAATCCCCTTTCCCTTAACTTTATTATTAATTCCAGTGAAGAACAGTTTAGTGATAAAGTAAAGCCTGCAATCTTTTAAACAGATAAAACTTTCCTTTTCTTTAAACCAATAGATAGATAGTCTGGACTCCTCCAAAAAAATATTTTCCTTACATGGGTGAAAGGAACATGTAACATAGGGGGATAGCCTTTCCACCCCAATAACGATTTATGCAAAACTAACAAGCCAATTATGGAGTATGAGATTAATCAGCATTATACATTATTATTGGAACTTCTCCAAAAAAGGCATCTAAAGCTTACCACAAAAATTTTCTAAACTCCTATAAAGCTAACACTTATTGAAAAAGGCGTATTAACCATATACCATATTAGAGAGAGCTTTCCCCTTTCCTTGTAATGATCACTACGTACTTATGGCAGGTTATTTAAAGAATAATACTCTCTAGAAAATACTCTAATATACCACTCAATTGGTTATTATATACATCAACCAGTAACACAACATTCATATACCCAACCAGGCGCATATATTGCTGGGGCACCAAACTCTGGAAACTCTTGATATTTAAGCCTGGTGCTAGATACATATGTCCCAAAAGAGACCCATTTTAAAGCTCTCTAATAATACCGGCACAATTCTGTTTGAGCCTCTCTGTATTTTAGAATAGAGAGTTTTGTTCCGCGGCCTTCAGGATGCAATATAAGGCAAGGGACACGCCGGGTACTTTAACCAGGTATAACATCAGTCAAGAAGTATAGCAGTACAATTCCTTTTGTGTGTTTAAAATGGCTGCGGTATCACACCTCCTTCTCCATCCCACCAAAATAAGATTGAAAACCGGCAAAAACATCAATCATGGAGAAAATAATAAATAACACTCACAGTCTATGTAATTCAATGTCCTGTGCGCCTCGGTCCTAGGGGAGCAAAGAGTAACAGCAAGCTTCCGTGTTTTGCAGCATTCATCAGCTCCCCTCCTCGAGTTACGCACCTGTGCACTGTAATCCTTCCCTGGGCCGTTTCTGCTGTGACGACAGCTCCCTTGACACACCTCCAGATCTAATTGGGCAGAAAGAAGGGCTCGCCTTATCTACAGTCAGTGATTGGACACTCCTGTCTGTCTGGTCTTAGCACTAGCCTCGGTCTGCGGTGCTCCAGGGCTCAAAGTTAGATATTGCCAGGAAGAGAGTTCAAAGTACACAGTGCTCTAGGAGGTCTAGAGGCTCCACAACGAGCACTTATTATCCCTCCACTTATTATCCTCTGTCAGAGCGCTGGCTATAGGAGAAAGCCCCGAAATCAGTCTTCACGGTGCTCTAGGTTTATCATCTTGGGACACCGCAAGCCAAGTTCGCCTGGGACAGCCCGCACTAGCAGCGGTAAACAGGAAACCACAGTAACCTTCGTGCCCCATAGCTTCTTCCACAAGTCTCATAGGCAAATAGATGCAACCCTAAAGAAGGTTAGCAAAGTTGCGGGCTCTGTCCGGGGAGCCGAAAAATGTGACTGGAGGAGAATTTCCTGCTAGGGCTTAGTGTGTTCGCCCGCTCCCTAGGATGCAAGCAGCTGCACCAACAACGGAAGAGACAGCTAGGGGAGAGAGATGGAATATTTGTGCTTCGTGCTCACGCCAACTCCAGCGTGTGTCCTACTCAGCACAACTCCTCCTACCGGAAATTCGGACAAAAACATTTGGCTAACCCTTCCTCTCTCAATGTTATAGTATGTGCGACAACTAAACCTTCAAGGACAGCTTCCTGTGGGGCTCATGCAACCCCTTCCAGTTCCACAAATTCCCTGGGAGGCAGTTTCTATGGATTTTATTGTTGACCTACCCCAATCCTGTACTTACACCACCATACTAGTGGTTACAGATCTTTTTTCGAAGATGGCGCACTTTATCCCAATTTCCTCCTTACCCACCTCCAAAATCACTTGCGATCTGTTTATACAAAACATTGTACGACTTCATGGGATACATAAAACTGTCCTCAGCGACCGAGGATCCCAATTCACCTCCAGGTTTTGGAAAAACATGTGTACTGCGCTTCATATTGAGCAAAAACTTACCACTGCTTACCATCTGCAAACGATGGTCAGACGGAGAGGGTAAATCAGTGGCTCGAGCAGTATTTACGCTGCTTTTGTTCTCATCAACAAGATGCTTGGGCCACTTATTTACCTCTAGCCGAGTTTGCATATAATAACACCAAAAGTTCTACCACTGGCACATCTCCATTTCTTGTGAACTACGGTTTGCATCCAAACTTCACCCTCCTTCCAAGAGTTGAAATACCTTGCCCACAGGTGAATGATCTTGTCAATGACATCTCTGCCAACTTCTCCTCAATTTGTGAACATATACATCAGGCACCAAGCCTCACAACGTAGGTATTATGATCTTGGCACAGGCCTTGTGCGCAATACACTGTGGGACAGCGTGTGTGGGCTCTCCACTAAGCACCTCAGGATACCGTATCCATGCAGAAAACTGGGCAAGCTTTTTCTGGGTCCCTACCACATCATTTGTATTAATGGTCCCTCAACAGTTACATTACAACTACCACCCGCCTTCAAGATACATCCTACGTTTCATGTGTCCTTGGTCAAACCATGTAACACACCAGCGTCTAGCATTGGTCTCGATGATCAGACCCTTACCATTGCCTCTGATGCGGATTATAAAGTTCACAGTGTCTTGGATTCTAGACTCCGTCATGGAGTTCTCTACTATCTAATCCATTGGAAGGGTTTTGGTCATGAGGATGATTACTGGGAGCCTGCTTCCAATGTTTTCGGCTCCTCGGCTGGTTTCCCTCTTCCACAGATGTTACCCTGACCGACCCAGACCTTGAACCTCGCTGTGGTTCTTTTTTGGGGGGCTATGTAAGAGTTACTATCTGCAATTTCACTGACTATGTACCTTTAAGGTGCTCCCTATATTAAGCACCTCCTACTAGCACACCTTGCTGGTTAATTGAGTTTAGTTACCTAGCCACTAGCTCACTTTCTGAGTTACTCTCTCTATGTTGGAAGCTTATGCTTATTTCTACCCCTCCTGAAGGTTGCTCAAATACCTGCTCCTGCTCTCTGGCAATCGGATAAAGACCTAACAAGTTTGATCATCTACTACTTGATTGGAGCTCCGTTGTTGCGCTTCCCTGCCAACCACTCTCACAGTGCTTGCAGCTCTCCTGCTCTACAGCTCACAGCGTGCTCTGCAGCACATACGTCATCAGCTACCGCCGAGGGCAGGTCTCCCATCCAGATTCACTCTGCAGCTCCTGGCGTATTGTGAGTACGGCTCTCCGCTCCTAGGAAAATCAGGTCAGACTTTTACTCAAATTGGTTTCTTTGTCTACTAATGCCTAAAAGTGAACTTTATCTGCCCGCTCCCAACATTAAACTATAAACCGCAATTGTTGTTACTAATGTCTAAGGATAATAAGCAAAAACTGCCTAGAAAGACAATTGATATTTAAAGCTGATTACAATTGTCTCTCAATATTTGGGCAAATATTTAAAACATTAGAGAAACATATGATACTCATCCCTTACAGTTTCTCTAATGTAACAAAAAACTTTAAGAATTGGAACTGTATATTTGGTCTTTTACCACCTGACAGATAGGAATGGATGTACATAACTCTTATCTGTGTGGTAAGTTTTGGGTTTCATAGAGTATAGTAAATAACAGGAATTTTTAAAATCTCTAAATTCAGACCTCTTTACAGAAAATACTTGATGTGGGATTAATATGTGGCTCAGGTACATCTGGTGGTTTTAGGTGTGATAAAATTCTTTTATCAAACTCCTTAAGTGTGTTTTCAGCCTGAACTTCTGTCAGACCTCTTGCTAAATAGTCTATTTTTTTATTTAATGTGGTAAAATGATTATTTAATTTCCTTTGGATCCATTTAAAATCAGTACAAAGGGATTGATTAGTATGTACGAGTTTGATTCATTAGTAAATACAAATATGGTTTTGTAGCAATATTTGATACCCAGAGGTTAATAATGAATCAGTGGGTTAATTAATATTGCAGTTAATACAGAAGTATTCTCAGTTTCCAGCAACACCTGAGAACAGCTAAGCAATGAGATTATCCTGATTAAATGGAAAGGTAGGATAAGTGAATTAATTTAGTAACCTTTTTTAAATTAATTCTGCTGTAAAAATGAGGCTGTCCAAAGATTATTGTAATCAAAAAGGCAAATATGTACAAGTAAAAGATATCACAATCAGTTTGTGCAAAAAGTTCCTAAGTAAGTAGTTTAGAAATGATTAAACAATTTCCTTTAGTTAGAGAAATAAATGCAGTTCCTTTTATTAAGGTTGAAATTAATAAGTCGGTAACAAACTTTAAACTTCAGTTTGCAACATATTAATTAGTAGCAAGTTTTTCAAATGAAGACAAATAATATTAGCACAGTTAATTGTATGAAATTAAAATACTTGCGGTTAGTTGCAGTCCTTGAAAATGCAGGTAACAAACAGCTGTGTGAGAGCTCTACACAGAAAGGATCAGGATTGACTTTAGAGAGCGATTGCTTCTATTAGCAGAAGGAGATTCAGTGATGATCAGCTGTGAGAGGAAGCATGCAGAGGAGCTGTGAGCTGGATTATAGTGAAAGGAAAAGCAGCTTCAGTTAGTGAAGAGATCCTGATACAGCAGAGGCTTGACTTGAACTGGAAACAGGAAGTAATCACAGGAAGTTGTCTAGAGCAAGCAGGTGCAGTAACAAACTACACTCTATGTGAACAAAATAATCAAGCAATGATAGTTTGAGATGTGAAGTTTAAATAGGCTGAAAAAATAGGAGGAGCCATGATGTCATTTATGACAGGATATATGATAGAAGGCATTACAGTATATTTTTAGCCGAAATCCGATTTTCTGACGATCCATAATATTTCAGATTTAGTGGTATTTACCCTGTATCCAGAAAAATAACTAAAACTATATTAATATACAATAGCTCCAAGGGATATTTCTCTTTGTGTCCCTCATGAACACAATAAGTCGTCCGCATATAATGCCATTTTAACTTCTGTTTTCATTATTCTAATTCCGTCAATTTTATCCTAATTGAGATTGCCAGAAATTCAATGGCTACATCAAATAGCAGTGGAAAGAGAGGGCAGCCCTGTCGTGTTCCCCTTTCTAGGATGATTTTGTCCGATAATTGACCATCTTACTATAATAGCAGTTGTTGGGTTGTTATAAATGTTGACTATAAGGTTCAAAATATTTTCAGAAAACCCAAATTGAGATTTGTTATAGTTTTTGACTAATTTAACCAACATTTTGCCTGATTTATTAACAAATCTAATATATTTGGCATTCTCTTTCAATTATTTTTGTGCTGTCATATGTAAAAAAAAAAAAGTATCCCTTTCTTTTTTTGCTTGTTCATATTTTGTCCATGTTTGTCTTGTTGGGTTATTTAAGTATATATTATTTACATTTAGTTAAAAAATTTAATCACGGGGGCGGAGCCAGCTAGGAAAGAGAATGGACGCAACTCTGCAGAGCTCCCAATATAACATACTACAGGGGTTCAAACTGTCATTAAGGAAGCAGGAGGTATAAAAATGTAACTGTACTATTAGCAGATCAAAGATAAGCTAGATATCTCTTTATTATATTTCTTCTACAGCTTCCAAAGGCTAGATTGATCCCTGAAGGGAGGGCAGGCCAAAGACGCAAACAACAAATGTTACAGCTCTACCCTGACCTACATCTCCCCCAAGGATCCCCACAGGTCTACAATTGACTGCTCACAGAAGGAGCAACATATGGGGATGGAACTGTTATGATACAGGAGCCATAACTTATCTGGAAGGTGTAGGAACAAACAGTGCGAAAACCTCCATTACTATCAGTTACGTCACAAGCCCTGAGGAAGACAGAGGGCCTACTTCGGGGTGCTAGCCAGCAGTGAGAGCCATTTACACAGATGGAACTAATCTACTCACTTGTAGAAGACCTATCTTACCCGTCTGGACCAGCACTATGCAGCCTCATAGATGCCCCTATATGACAGGGCCAACCATCATTGGAAACTACCCCTCCAGTACCATTAACGCGATCCCAACACTGATGACTCTTCTGCCCGGGGTGGTGCAGTGGGGCCCCGGTGTTGTCCCTCAGCGGCAGACATCTACATTCTCAGAGCGCACAACGAAGGGATACTGAACCCAGCGAAACTCACACAGAGGAGTGGGGGGTACCCACTGAGATCTCTTACCCTGTCAGCTTGATGGAGATGGGAATCATTGAGCTGCTGAAGAGTTCGTTGACACACATTTACCGAAACAACTACACAGTCCACTCAGCCTGGTTATACTCTCCTATGATGATCGTATTCCTATAACCAGATTGAAGGAGATCTTAGCCCAAGATGGCCTCCGGTCCTCTGCAGACTTACCTTTTGTTCCATGGGCTCTGAAGGAAGCTAGCCTCCCAGCTCTTCCTCGCGGGTATCTACACTCATAGTTATATCTGGTGTGGGTAGTACGGCTCATAAATATGGAGCTTCTATTTCTAAATATTACTCAGCTCTCAGAAAGTCATGTTGCTACAACGCCCTATTTTGAAAAAACACTGCTTCCTGGAGGAAGACCTAATTGTCTGAGGATAAGGATTAAAGACTGTTTTATAAATTAGGACATCTATGACTATCACCCATTCATACTACATATTGTTAAAACATGTTGCCCTCTTGATAAGTGATAATTGTTAAACATTATAATCATATGCTACTGTTTTATTTCATTGTTAGGTCAGTTCCCTGTACTGCCCAACTGTTGGTTTATGTACATTAGCTATTTACTAACGGCTAGATTACAAGTCTTGCGTTAGCCTTAAAAGCAGCATTAAGAGGTCCCAACGCTGCTTTTTAATGCCCGCTGGTATTACTAGTCTGGCAGGTACAGGTGTACCGCTCACTTTTTTCTGCAACCTCGAGCATACCGCAAATCAAACTTACATCAATTGCGTATCCTATCTTTTTAATGGATTTGCCTAATGCTGGTATTACGAGTCTAGGAAAAAGTGAGCGGTACAGCGCCTCTCCTGTCAAGTCTGATACCGCATTTAAAAGTCAGTAGTTAAGAGTTTTATGGGCTAACGCCGTAACATAAAACTCTTAACTAAAGTGCTAAAAAGTACAACTAACACCCATAAACGACCTACTTAACCCCTAAAACCGAGGCACCCCCGCACATCTCAAACACTTTAATACATTTTTTAACCCCTAATCTGCTGACAGGACATCTACCCGCCACTGTAATAATATATTAACCCCCTAAACTGCGGCACTCCCCGCCTCACAAACACTAGTTACATTTTATTAACCCCTAATCTGCCGTCCCTAACATCGCCGACACCCTACATACATTTATTAACCCCTATTCTGCCGCCCCCAACATCGCCGCCACTATATTAAATGTATTAACCCCTAAACCTAAGTCTAACCCTAACCCTAAGCCACCTAACTTAAATATAATTTAAATAAATCTAAATAAAATTATTCCTATTTAAACTAAATACTTACCTATAAAATAAACCATAAACTCATAGTTACATTGTAGCTATCTCAGGGTTTATTTTTATTTTACAGGCAACTTTGTATTTATTTTAACTAGGTACAATAGTTATTAAATAGTTATTAACTATTTAATAACTTCCTAGTTAAAATAAGTACAAATTTTCCTGTAAAATAAACCCTAACCTAGTTACAATTACACCTAACACTACACTATAAATAAATTAATTACCTAAATTAAATTAAACAAATTAGAATAAAATAAAATAAACTAAAGTACAAAAAACAAACACTAAATTACAGAAAATAATAAAATAATTAAAAGAATTTTAAACTAATTACACTTAATCAAATCCCCCTAATAAAATAAAAAAGCCCCCCAAAATAAAAAGCCCTACCCTACACTAAATTACAAATAGCCTTTTGGGGGCCTTTTGGGGGCCTTTTGGGGGCATTGCCCCAAAGTAATCAGCTCTATTACCCCAACATTACAACCCACCACCCACACACCCAACCCTACTCTAAAACCCACCCAATACCCCCTTAATAAAACCTAACACTAACCCCTTGAAGATCACCCTACCTTGAGACATCTTCACCCAACCGGGCAGAAGTGGACCTCCAGACGGCCAGAAGTCTTCATCCGATCCGGGCAGAAGTGGACCTCCAGACGGCCAGAAGTCTTCATTCAGGCGGCATCTTCTATCTTCATCCATCCGGAGCGGGTCTATCTCATTTGGACCCTGCCTGTCTCTACAATAAGTGAATTCACTTTTTGGCATATTGGTGAGCTTCAATCCTTTATTTCTTTTCATTGATACATGGGAGTTTGGTAGTTACTCCCTGAAGCTTACACCATTGGCGTGATTGCTGGATAACACTGACTTTTCTGTCTATCTTCAAGCCAGCCAACGTGGAGCATCCTCTTCCAACGGACATCCAAATGAAGAATGAATGTTCCTTTAAATGACGTCATCCAAGATGGCGTCCCTTGAATTCCGATTGGCTGATAGGATTCTATCAGCCCAATCGGAATTAAGGTAGGAAAAATCCTATTGGCTGATGCAATCAGCCAATAGGATTGAGCTCGCATTCTATTGGCTGATTGGAACATCCAATAGAAATGCGAACTCAATCTTATTGGCTGATTGCAACAGCCCAATAGGATTTTTTCCTACCTTAATTTCGATTGGGCTGATAGAATCCTATAAGCCAATTAGAATTCAAGGGACGCCATCTCCAGATGGATGAAGATAGAAGATGCCGCCTGGATGAAGACTTCTGGCCGTCTGGAGGTCCACTTCTGCCCGGTTGTGTGAAGATATCTCAAGGTAGGGTGATCTTCAAGGGGTTAGTGTTAGGTTTTATTAAGGGGGCATTGGGGTTTTTAGAGTAGGGTTGGGTGTGTTAGTGGTGGGTTTTAATATTGGGGGGTATTGTATTTTTTTTTACAGGTAATAGAGCTGATTACTTTGGGGCAATGCCCCGCAAAAGGCCTTTTTAAGTGCTATTTGTAATTTATTATAGGGTAGGGTTTTTTTATTTTGGGGAGGGCGTTTTTATTTTATTAGGGGATTAGAGTAGGTGTAATTAGTTTAAAATTCGTGTAAATAGTTTATTATTTTTTGTAATTTAGTGGGTTTTTTTTGTACTTTAGTTTATTTCATTTAATTGTAATTAGTTTAATTTAATTAGGTAATTAATTTTATTTATAGTGTAGTGTTAGGTGTAATTGTAACTTAGGTTAGGGTTTATTTTACAGGTAAATTTGTAATTATTTTAGCTAGGTAGCTATTAAATAGTTAATAACTATTTAATAACTATTGTACCTAGTTAAAATAAATACAAAGTTGCTTGTAAAATAAAAATAAATCCTAAGCTAGCTACAATGTAACTATTAGTATTTTGTAGCTAGCTTATGGTTTATTTTATAGGGAAGTATTTAGTTTTAAATAGGAATAATTTAGTTAATTGTAGTTATTTTATTTCGATTTATTTCAATTATATTTCAGTTAGGGGGGGTTAGGTTTAGGGTTAGACTTAGATTTAGGGGTTAATAATTTATTATAGTTGCAGCGACGTTGGGGGCATCAGATTAGGGTTTAAGAAGTGTAGTTAGGTTGCGGCGACATTGGGGGTGGCAGATTAGGGGTTAATAAATACAATGTAGGTATCGGCGATGTTGGGGATGGCAGATTAGGGGTTAAGAAGTGTAGTTAGGTTGCAGCAACATTGGGGGTGGCAGATTAGGGGTTAATAAATATAATGTAGGTATCAGCGATGTTGGGGGCAGCAGATTAGGGGTTCATAGTTATTATGTAGGTTGCGGCGGTGTACGGAGCGGCAGATTAGGGGTTAATAATAAAATGCAGGTCTCAGCGATGTCGGGGGTGGCAGATAAAGGGTTAATAAGTGTCATTTTAGGGGTGTTTAGACTCGGGGTTCATGTTAGGGTGTTAGGTGTAGACATAAAAAGTATTTTCCCATAGGAAACAATGGGGCAGCGTTAGGAGCTGAACGCTGCTTTTTTGCAGGTGTTAGGTTTTTTTCAGCCGGCTCAGCCCCATTGTTTCCTATGGGGAAATCGTGCACGAGCACGTTTTGCCAGCTCACCGCTACCGTAAGCAGCGCTGGTATTGAGGTGAGATGTGGTGCTAAATTTTGCTCAACGCTCTCTTTTCTGCGGCTAACGCCGGGTTTGTAAAAACCCGTAATACCAGCGTTGTCTTAAGTGAGCGGTGAGAAAAAAAGGCTTGTTAACACCGCACACCATTACCAACAAAAACTCGTAATCTTGCCGTAAGTTAACATTGGATATAATCTATATAACCTGCATCCAACATTGAGAATTAGTACTAGGTATCCCAAGTCTTTACCACTACTCTCTAGAGTAGCATATGTGAGTAGTGAAGTGTTTTCTCCTCTGTAAGAAGGTCTACAATATAAGTAACTGCAGCAATATTTTCATAAGATCCTTACACTTCTGCAGAATCTACAGTAGGGTTCTCATTAGGCTAACTTATTAAGGTCATAATAAGTATAACACACTTAATGGCTCCCTCCTACTAAATACATTGCACACATACAACTGCCACCCAGGAGTTTTTCTATCTACATCAACACAGGACCTTATAGGAAACCCTCTTCACCCTAAATCATTTTTAATTTCTTTACAAGTTCTATAGTTTCCCCCGATACTCCATTATAAACAAGTTATCCTACCCTTCCTGAATATTATACTAAGCTTGTGGTCGTTTTACAGACTCTTCTTGGCGATCACGTTAGTTTTACTGTTCAGAGACACGGGTTAAATTTTATATCTGTATTGTTGTCAGTTGATGATCTAGTTACTTGTTATGTTTAGCCCCTTTTTGGTATATTGCCTTCTCCCTTAACTAATTAGACTCCGGTGCTTATACTATATCTGTTTGACCTTATAACCAGTGCAATAGCCTTAGTAATCTTTTTTCAAATATATACTCTGAGTTGCTTAATAATCTTCTATAGCGATTCTCCATTAGCATATACCTGTTCAACACAAAAATTGTTTCTTGGTGTTAAATTATGTAAAGCCTGTTATATCTATGATGACTGGAACCTTTGTGTTCACTGGTATTGCTGGGTTAAGCTCCCTAATTTAATAAAACAGGCGTGTAGTGTAAAACATAGTAAATAGATGTCCTGATGAAACAGGGATCTCAGAGTATATCTGTAGGGAATAATTTAGAATACAGCTGTGCCCATACTTGGATAGTCCCAACTCATATTATAGAAAAGTTTATGATTACTCACATCTCCAGTTCCTAATTGTTAATAGATGCCTCATGGGTCTAGTCTCATTTATCTAAGGACTGTTCTAGACGTGGGTATAGCATAATATTTTAGGAGGGACCTACTGATCACATAGGCCTAACACCAAACACAGGAGAACACATGACCAAATTTATATCTTGAAGACTGTATTATCCCCTGCTTATTGCAATACGCTTCTTATAGTTAACCATTGGGGGTTCAGGAGAATTCCATGCTATCTGCGGACAGGGACGGCGTGGATAAATCTCTTGTATAATGTCACTAGTACATATCAGTTACGAGGGGAAATGTGTTTACCTCTTTACTTTACCATCAGTTCCCTATAAGCTCATATCTATACCATAAGCTTAGCTCAGTCCCTTCATCTAAATACATTTAATGATCCTAGCTCGGTCTTTAGCTCCTTAGGGTTAAATATATTGTAACCCATAACCTGTCCTATGGTTAAGACTGCAGCCTACATTATCATCTCACCTCCCCCCCTACTTGACTAAGATTAGTCTCCACTCACCCATTTTGTTGAATATTTCTGCGGTATTAATCCGCTATATATACTTTATATCTATCCCATTATAATAGATATTATATACTCTATCTTGTTTTTTCTTTAGAAGTGTACCTCTCAAATTGTTGGGTATTACTCTAAGCAGGCCAGTTTAAAGTATCACCCTACCAGGCAGTATATCTTAACAAAGAGGTACTACAGACATTGCAATAAGTTAAAATAAAATTCTAAGGTATCAAATTAGATTACCATACCTGCACTGAGAATGGCTGTTATAATACTTTACATCTGTTATGCTTTTTTGTATAAGTTCAACTAACCAATTATGGGATAATTCACTGTGAAGTTGTCTTCATATTTAGTTGTGCGATCTCAGAAGTTGCTTATGTATCTCTTATCTCCCATTCTGTATAGATAGTTGTTTTTGTGGTGCAGAAATGGTTTCTTTGATGACATAGCAAGAATGTTGTATTACTAAATACCTTAAATAAAAAACTTTGATCTATAAAAAAAAAAAAAATCACTTCCCTCTGTTTTTCTTTTTGTTTCTATTTATTGTACCCAGGTAGGATATTATTTCACCTCTAAGAACTGTTTTAGATGTGTCCCATAATATTTCTGGTTTAATTATATACTTCTTGTTATGCTCCACATATTCTCTCCATTTTTCTTGGACCCATACTTTAAATGTATTATCATTCAAAAGGTAACAAGGAAATCTAAAACATCTGAAATATGTGTTAGGATTATGCCGCTGTATTTTAATACTAATAGGAGCATGATCAGAGAGTGTGATCTGATTGATTGACACTGAGGTTTCTAGGTTAAGAACATTTTCATTCACTAGGAACATATCTATTCTCTAATGTGACCATTGTGTTCTTTTGTATTAGTGGGTATAACTAGAAAACAGGGCAACACAGGAGAAGTAAAAGTGGGGGAATGTGGTGTTATTAAACCAGAGCATTTACTTAGTTAATTCTAGAACTATAGGGTATAAAACATTGAGACTACATTTTTTATTATTACACAAACATATGCAAAACTATAGAGGAGGCTTTGGCCTCCCCTTTGTCTAAGAAGGACACTCCTATGTAGCATTTGATTGGTGTATGATAAGACACACCCAAGTGGATTAAGTATACAATGGGCGTCAACCAACACATATTCTTTTCCTCTCTCTCTCTATTTTCTTCCTATTGAAAGATGAGTGATCTTGGACAGAGAGACCAAAACACACATTAGAGAGTCTATCTTTTTTCCTGGGATAAATTCTCTGTAATCCTTATATTTAGTTAGCAGTGTTTCAAAAACTAAGGTTTCGGTAGCTAGAGGTACCATTTAGAACTCTGACTGTTTTGCTGTAAATATCTGTTTTTATACAGTATCCCATAAAAGTGTGTACACCCCTCACATTTTTGTAAATATTTTATTATATCTTTTTATGTGACAACACTGAAGAAATTACACTTTGCTATAATATAAAGTAGTGAGTGTACAGCCTGTATAACAGTGTAAATTTGCTGTCCCCTCAAAATAACTCAACACACAGCCATTAATGTATAAACCATTGGTAGCAAAAGTGAGTACACCCCTAAGTGGAAATGTCCAAATTAAGCCCAAAGTGTCAATATTTTCTGTGGCAACCATTTTTTTCCAGCACTGCCTTAACAATCTTGGGCATGGAGTTCAGCAGAGCTTCACAGGTTTTTACTGGAGTCCTCTTCCACTCCTCCACCTTCCATTTGAGGATGCCCCACAGATGCTTATTAGGGTTTAGGTCTGGAGACATGCTTGGCCAGTCCATCACCTTTACCCTCAGCTTCTTTATCAAAATAACTCAAAACACCTCAAAATAACTCAACACACAGCCATTAATGTCTAAACCATTGGCAACAAGTGAGTACACCAATAAGTGGAAATGTCCAAATTGAGCCCAATTAGCCATTTTTCCTCCCAGGTGTCATTTTACTCGTTAGTGTTACAAGGTCTCAGGTGTGAATGGGGAGCAGGTGTCTTAAATTTGGTGTTATCACTTTCACACTCTCTCATACTGGTCACTGGAAGTACAACATGGCACCTCATGGCAAAGAACTCTCTGAGGATCTGAAAAAAGAACTGTTGCTCTACATAAAGAAGTCCCTGAAACTGAGCTGCAGAACAGTGGGCAAGACCATACAGCGGTTTCCCAAGGGTTAGAAGAATGACGAGTAGTAGAAAGTGCTGTGATGTTGCAAGTGAGGAGGTGATGGTCAGAAAGAGGAAAATAAGAATTTGTGAAGTTTGATAGAGTGCATAGATTGCTGAAAATCAGATCAAGGGAGTTCTCATATTTGTGAGTGGGAGAGTCAGTCCATTGTGACAGACCATAAGAGGAAGTGAGATGTAGAATTTTTGTGGCTCCAGGGGCAGTATGATTGTAAATAGGAAGGTTGAAACCCCCCAAGAAAGAGGGCAGGGATATCTGAATAGAGGAAATAAGGTAGCCAGGCTGGAAACATTTTTAAGACATTGAGTGGAGAAGCAAGGGTGGGCAATTTATAACCGCAACACATAGAAAGGGGGGAGAGAATAAGCAAATTATGTGGGAAAATGTGAGTGAAGAGTTTTTATTTGTTGAAATGTGCAATGAGAGGAAATTAAAATGCCTACTCTACCTCCTTGTCTGTTTCCAGAACTAGGGTTGTTGCAAAAGTGGAGACCTCCATGTGACAATGCAGCAGGGGAGGCTGTGCCTGAAGGAGAGAACTAGTGATGTCGCAAATAGTTCCCAGCGAACATAGCTTGTTCGCGTTCGCCGCGTCGGGCGAACATATGCGATGTTCAATCCACCCCATTTTCGTCATCATTGAGTAAACTTTGACCCTATATCTCACAGTCTGCAGACACATTTCAGCCAATCAGCAGCAGACACTCCCTCCCAGACCCTCCCAGCTCCTGGACAGTAGCCATTTTAGATTCATTCTGATCCTGCATTCTTAGTGACAGGAGGATAGTGTAGCTGCTGCTAATTTTATAGGGAAATTGATAGCTAGGCTAGTGTATTCAGTGTCCACTACAGTCCTGAATGACTCATCTGATCTCTGCTGTAAGGACAGCACCCCAAAAAGCCCTTTTAGGGCTAGAACATCTTTTTTTTTTGCCTGTGTAATTTTGACTGTGAAACATCAGTCTGCTAGTGTAATCTATTTGCAGTTGCCTGCCTGCAGTGCCACCACTCATATCTGTTGTAACAGTAGTGTAAATTTTGTAAAAAAAAAAACTTTTTTGACTGTGAAACATCAGTCTGCTAGTGTAATCTATAAGCAGTTTGCCTGCCTGCCAGCGTGTGTGCCAGGTCCACTTGCCAACTAGTGCCACCACTAATATCTGTTGTAACAGTTGTGTAAACATTTTTTTAAAAACTTTTTTGACTGTGAAACATCAGTCTGCTAGTGTAATCTAATTGCAGTTGCCTGCCTGCCAGCATGTGTGCCAGGCCCACTTGCTAAGTGCCACCACTCATATCTGTTGTAACAGTAGTGTAAATTTTGTAAAAAAAAACTTTTTTGACTGTGAAACATCAGTCTGCTTGTGTAATCTAATTGCAGTTGCCTGCCTGCCAGCTTGTGTGCCAGGCCCACTTGCCAACTAGTGCCACCACTCATATCTGTTGTAACAGTAGTGTAAATTTAAAAAAAAAAACTTTTTTGAATGTGAAACATCAGTCTGCTAGTGTAATCTAATTGCAGTTGCCTGCCTGCCAGCATGTGTGCCAGGCCCACTTGCCAACTAGTGCCACCACTCATATCTGTTGTAACAGTAGTGTAAATTTTGTAAAAAAAAACTTTTTACTGTGAAACATCAGTCTGCTAGTGTAATCTAATTGCAGTTGCCTGCCTGCCAGCGTGTGTGCCAGGCCCACTTGCCAACTAGTGCCACCACTCATAGCTGTTGTAACAGTAGTGTAAATTTAAAAAAAAAAACTTTTTTGACTGTGAAACATCAGTCTGCTAGTGTAATCTAATAGCAGTTGCCTGCCTGTCAGCGTGTGTGCCAAGCCCACTTGCCAACTAGTGCCACCACTCATATCTGTTGTAACAGTAGTGTAAATTTTGTAAAAAAAAACTTTTTTGACTGTGAAACATCAGTCTGCTAGTGTAATCTATAAGCAGTTGCCTGCCTGCCAGCATGTGTGCCAGGCCCACTTGCTAAGTGCCACCACTCATATCTGTTGTAACAGTTGTGTAAACATTTTTTAAAAAACTTTTTTGACTGTGAAACATCAGTCTGCTAGTGTAATCTAATTGCAGTTGCCTGCCTGCCAGCATGTGTGCCAGGCCCACTTGCTAAGTGCCACCACTCATATCTGTTGTAACAGTAGTGTAAATTTTGTAAAAAAAAAACTTTTTTGACTGTGAAACATCAGTCTGCTTGTGTAATCTAATTGCAGTTGCCTGCCTGCCAGCTTGTGTGCCAGGCCCACTTGCCAACTAGTGCCACCACTCATATCTGTTGTAACAGTAGTGTAAATTAAAAAAAAAAACTTTTTTGAATGTGAAACATCAGTCTGCTAGTGTAATCTAATTGCAGTTGCCTGCCCTGCCAGCATGTGTGCCAGGCCCACTTGCCAACTAGTGCCACCACTCATATCTGTTGTAACAGTAGTGTAAATTTTGTAAAAAAAAAACTTTTTACTGTTAAACATCGTCTGCTAGTGTAATCTAATTGCAGTTGCCTGCCTGCCTGCCAGCGTGTGTGCCAGGCCCACTTGCCAACTAGTGCCACCACTCATATCTGTTGTAACAGTAGTGTAAATTTAAAAAAAAAAACTTTTTTGACTGTGAAACATCAGTCTGCTAGTGTAATCTAATAGCAGTTGCCTGCCTGTCAGCGTGTGTGCCAAGCCCACTTGCCAACTAGTGCCACCACTCATATCTGTTGTAACAGTAGTGTAAATTTAAAAAAAAAAAACCTTTTTGACTGTGAAACATCAGTCTGCTAGTGTAATCTAAGAGCAGTTGCCTGCCTGCCAGCGTGTGTGCCAGGCCCACTTGCCAACTAGTGCCACCACTCATATCTGTTGTAACAGTAGTGTAAATTAAAAAAAAAAAAACTTTTCTGACTGTGAAACATCAGTCTGCTAGTGTAATCTAATAGCAGTTGCCTGCCTGCCAGCGTGTGTGCCAGGCCCACTTGGTATCCAACCTTGTGCAAATGGGGAGTTTGCGTTTGTGCAAATGGACTGTTTGCGGTTGTTTGCGGTGCATTAAATGGGGAGTTTGGTCTGTCACTGTGAAGCGGGCATAACCCTTACACTACCTGAACGATACAACATCATACCTGATGTTTTAAAGCACGTTATTCCAAACAATTTAGGAATTTTAGGTGATTTATGCCCTTTATGGATTAAAAACAGACTCTGCATCAACTATGTAATTTTCCATGGGATTTTTGCCATGGATCCCCCTCCGGCATGCCGCAGTCCAGTTGTTAGTCCTCTTGAAACAACTTTTACATCACTTTTGTGGCCAGAAAGAGTCCCTGTGGGTTTTAAAATTTGCCTGCCTATTGAAGTCAATGGCGGTTCGCCCGGTTCACCCGGGTTTCTGTGAGAGACCGAAGGTTGAGGAAATGGGTGATGAAGAGGTTATGGATAGAAGTGAGCTTGTTGCAAAGAAGGCGAGAGTTTTAAGTACAAAATTAACTTGAGTAAGGTTTCTATGCCTATGGAAAAGTATACATAGGTGGGCATGATTAGAAAGTTGTGGGGGACCAGAATTGGGAGAAATATCGACAGCAGCTAGTAAAAGCAACTAGGAGAGTGACATAATATGAGATGCAGAAGTGCAGTATTGAGGGTGTCTTTGGGATGTGGTGCAGGAAGGAAAGAGAGTTTAGGAATGTGTGAAGTTCACGAGAGCACAAGTGAGGAGAGGATAAAAGACATAGACCAATGAATGATGCAGGTAGTAAGGGTGAAGAAGTAAATGAAAAATATAGTTTGTTCTATAGACAGGAGATAGCAAAAAAAACATGAAGGTATGGAGCGTTTTTACAAAAAGTGAATATGGGAAACAAAGGGATCAGTATTACAACATAACTTGTCTTGTATCTTGTCCTTTGTTCACTCCTTGTTTAATTCTTGTATAATTATTTTTCCAAATTCTTAATGCCTCACTTATAAAATGCTCACTTAAGAAATATGAACACTTGATATTAAGATAATGTGTTACATTTATAAGGCAGAGCAGTCAGCTGGGTCCACTAAATTAATTAATGAGAGGATCACAGACAGTCAACAAGGCTAATTTGGGAGTTTGATTCAGGCCATATCAATAAGATAAGTTAAAAGAAAAACAGACAACAGAATTTGGAGGAGGCTGAAGTTATGTCATTAGTCAACTATAAATCTAAAAATTATTAAGTATTGAAAAGGCTTGAACATCACATAACAATTGACAAGACATGACATGGAAATATCGCTACAAAAATACAGGACTTATTTAACAGCCTACAATCATATACTTAATTGATATACCAAAAGAGAGTTAGGAACATTCTAGCTTTTAAAAGTTGATAGCAAACAAACTCGCTTTAACGTAACTTGTTTTACATATATACATAAAGATAGATAGATAGATAGATACAAACGCCTAGATTACGAGTTCGGCATTAGCTTTAAAAAGCAGCATTAAGGGGTCCTAACGCTGCTTTTTAAAGCCCGCTGGTATTACGAGTCAGGCAGGTACAGGTGTACCGTTCAATTTTTTTCCGTGACTTTTCCATACCGCAAATCCCCTTACGTCAATTGCGTATCCTATCTTTTTAATGGGATTTGCCTAACGCTGGTATTACAAGTCTTGGAAGAAGTGAGCGGTACAGCCTCTACCTTCAAGACTCCTACCGCATATAAAAGTCAGTAGTTAAGAGTTTTTTGGGCTAACGCCGGAACATAAAGCTCTTAACTAAAGTGCTACAAAGTACACTAACACCCATAAATTACCTATGAACCCCTAAACCGAGGCCCCCCACATCACAAACACTATAATAAAATTATTTAACCCCTAATCTGCCGACCGGACATCGCCGCCACCTACATTATACCTATGAACCCCTAATCTGCTGCCCCTAACATCGCTGACACCTACATTATATTTATTAACCCCTAATCTGCTGCCCCCAATGTCGCCGCCACCTAACTACACTTATTAATCCCTAATCTGCCGACCGGACATCGCCGCCACTATAATAAATGTATTAACCCCTAAACCACCGCACTCCCGCCTCGCAAACACCTAAACACCTAATCTCCCGCCGCCAACTTCGAGCTACTATAATAAAGTTATTAACCCCTAAATCTAGGTCTAACCCTAACCCTAACATCCCCCTAAGTTAAATATAATTTAAATAAATCTAAATAAAATTACTATAATTAAATAAATTAATCCTATTTAAAACGAAATACTTACCTAATATAGCTACAATATAACTATTAGTTACATTGTAGCTATTTTAGGATTTATTTTTATTTTACAGGCAACTTTGTATTTATTTTAACTAGGTACAATAGGTATTAAATAGTTATTACCTATTTAATAACTACATAGCTAAAATAAATACAAATATACCTGTAAAATAAACCCTAACCTAAGTTACAATTACACCTAACACTACTCTATAAATAAATTAATTACCTAAATTAAACTAATTACAATTAAAGAAAAAAAAAAGAACACTAAATTACAGAAAATAAAAAAGAAATTACAATTTATTTAAACTAATTACACCTAATCTAATCCCCCTAATAATTAAAAAAGCCCCCAAAATTAATAAAATTCCCTATCCTAAACTAAATTACAAAGTAATCAGCTCTTTTACCAGCCCTTAAAAGGGCTTTTTGCAGGGAATTGCCCCAAAGTAATCAGTTCTTTTACCTGTAAAAAAAAAGAAATACAATACCCTCCCCCAACATTACAACCCACCATCCACACACCCCTACTAGAAAACCCACCCGATCACCCCTTAAAAAAAACTAACACTACCCCATTGAAGATCACCCTACCTTGAGCCGTGTTCACCCAGCCGGGCACCAATGGGGCAGAAGAGGACATCCGGACCAGCAGACATCTTCATCCAGGCGGCATCTTCTATCTTCATCCTTCCAGAGCTGAGCGGAGCCATCTTCTATCCAGCCGACGCGGAGCCATCCTCTTCAATCGAAGTCCTAACGAAGGATGAAGGTTCCTTTAAATGACGTCATCCAAGATGGCATCCCTCGAATTCTGATTGGCTGATAGGATTCTATCAGCCAATCGGAATTAAGGTAGGAAAAATCTGATTGGTTGATTTAATCAGTCAATCGGATTGAAGTTCAATCCGATTGGCTGCTTGGATCAGCCAATAGAATTGACCACGCATTCTATTGGCTGATCCAATTAGCCAATCGGAATTAAGGTAGGAAAAATCCGATTGGTTGATTTAATCAGTCAATCGGATTGAAGTTCAATCTGATTGACTGCTTGGATCAGCCAATAGAATTGACCTCACATTCTATTCGCTGATCCAATCAGCCAATCGTATTGAACTACAATCCGATTGGCTGATTAAATCAACCAATCAGATTTTTCCTACCTTAATTCCGATTGGCTAATAGAATCCTATCAGCCAATCGGAATTCGAGAGACGCCATCTTGGATGACGTCATTTAAAGGAACCTTCATTCTTTGTTAGGACTTCGATTGAAGAGGATGGCTCCGTGTCGGCTGGATAGAAGATGGCTCCGATCCTCTCCGGGAAGGATGAAGATAGAAGATGCCACCTGGATGAAGATGTCTGCCGGTCCGGATGTCCTCTTCTGCCCCATCGGTGCCCGGCTGGGTGAACACGTATCAAGGTAGGGTGATCTTCAATGGGGTAGTGTTAGGTTTTTTTAAGGGGTGATCGGGTGGGTTTTAGAGTAAGGGTGTGTGGGTGGTGGGTTGTAATGTTGGGGGGTATTGTATTTCTTTTTTTTACAGGTAAAAGAGCTGATTACTTTGAGGCAATGCCCCGCAAAAAGCCCTTTTAAGGGCTGGTAAAAGAGCTGATTACTTTGTAATTTAGTTTAGGATAGGGAATTTTATTATTTTGGGGGGCCTTTTTTGTTTTATTAGGGGGCTTAGATTAGATGTAATTAGATTAAACTTCTTGTAATATTTTTTTATTTTTTGTAATTTAGTGTTTGTTTTTTTATGTAATATAGTTTAGTTTATTTAATTGTATTTTATTTTAGATAATTGTAGTTAATTTATTTATTTATTGAAAGTGTAGTGTTAGGTGTATTTGTAACTTAGGTTAGGATTTATTTTACAGGTAATTTTGTAATTAGTTTAACTCGGTAGCTATTAAATAGTTATTAACTATTCAATAGCTATTGTACCTAGTTAAAATAAATACAAAGTTGCCTGTAAAATAAATATAAATCCTAAAATAGCTACAATGTAACTATTAGTTATATTGTAGATATATTAGGGTTTATTTTATAGGTAAGTATTTAGTTTTAAATAGGAATAATTCATTTAATTATAGAAATTTTATTTAGATTTATTAAAAATAGATTTGTTAGGGGGTGTTAGGGTTAGACTTTGGTTTAGGGGTTAATACATTTAATATAGTTGCGGCGACGTTGGGGGCGGCAGATTAGGGGTTAATAATTTAGGTAGGTGGCGGCGACGTTGGGGGTGGCAGATTAGGGGTTAATAAATATAATATAGGTGTCGGGGTTCATAGGGATAATGTAGGTGGCGGCGGTGTTTGGAGCGGCAGATTAGGGGTTAATAGTATAATGCAGGTGGCGACGATGTTTTGGGCGGCATATTAGGGGTTAATAAGTGTAAAGTTAGGGGTGTTTCGACTCGGGTTCACGTTAGGGTGTTAGGTGTAGACTTAGAAAGTATTTTCCCATAGGAAACAATGGGGCTGTGTTAAGAGCTGAATGCTGCTTTTTTGCAGGTGTTAGGTTTTTTTTCAGCCAGCTCAGCCCCAGCATTGTTTAAAGTGAGCGCTGGAAAAAAAAAGGAGAGTTAGCTCCGCAAGTTTTTACTGACAAAACTTGTAATCTAGCCGATAGATAGCACTTGGTAATCTGTGAAGTATCATGATTTGAATGTACGCCTCTCCCAGGTTTACAGAAGGAGACAGACTTATTTATGAACTATCTTTATTTTTTTGTAGCCCAAACTGAAAAATATAGTTATCAAAAATAGCTTTGAGAGATTTACTCATTGCAATATATGTGTTACTATTTTTCTTTTGGGACAAATAAGAGAAGAAAAATGAAAAACATGTTGACATTGTAATTCATTAATCTTCACATAGGCTGTGCTTTTGGGCAATAAGTAATGGCATACACAAAGCAACCAGGCAAACTTTAGCTCCTACTGTAAAAGGAGAATCAGTGATTTCAATCAATAGTATAGCACATCCTCAAGCAACATGTTTGAATGGGAATCTATGCTGAAATCTCTTTAAAATGTTAGAGTGGGGCTTCAAATGCCTTATCACATAGTTTACATTACTGCTGAAGTTTGTACCATACAATAATAGGGTAACATTCAAGTGAACAACACAAACAATATTTAAACATTTAATAACAGTGTTTTATAGGCTTAATAAGCCTGTAGTCGTACGACACGGCAAATAGCACGGAATCATGTAGTATAATTCTTAAAGGGACATGAAACCAGTATTTTTTCTTTCACAATTCAGATAAAACATGCATGGCATCAGTTCTGCTCTTCAACAAAAGAGACTTGCGGCTAGATTACAAGTTGTGCGTTACGGTTTTAACGCTGAAAAAATTGCCATTTCAGCATAAAAACAGTAACGCAGCCATTACGAGTCATGTCGGTATATCTATACTGCAAGCATTTTAGCCTGTAATGCAACATCAATCCCGCACTCAAAAAAAATGACAAATGTGAAATGTGAAATGTGGGATTTCGATAGCGCCGGTATTACAGGTTGTGCGATGAGGCCAAAAAGCTTGCGTTATGCTCTATACTGACATGATCCATGCCGCCATCTGAGAGCAGTAGTTATGAGTTTTGCACAACAAAAATGTTTCACAAAACTCATAAATAAAGTGTTACAAAGTACCCTAACACCCATAAACTACCTATTAACTCCTAAACCACCACCCTCCCACATCACAAACACTATTTAAAATGTATTAAGCCGTAATCTGCTGCCCGCCCACACATAATAAAGTTATTAACCCCTATTCCGCTGCTCCCGACACCGCAGCCACTAACTAAACCTATTAACCCCTAAACCGCCAGCCCCCACATTGCCACTACTAAATAAACCTATTAACCCCTAAACCGCCAGCCCCCCCCACATTGCCATTAATAAATTAAACTATTAACCCCTAAAGCTATCACCCCCTAACTTTAAATTAAAATTACAATATCCCTATCTAAAAATAAATACAATTTTACCAGTGAAATTAAAAAAATCATAAGTTTAAACTAACAATTAACCTAACATAACTATTATACTAAACTATTATGCTAAAATTAAAACAACTACCAATTAAAAAAACTAAATTACTCAATAAAAAAAACTAACACTACTAACAAAAATTGTCTAAAGTTACAAAAATAAAAAATACTAAGTTACGAAAAATAACAAACACTAAATTACGAAAAATAAACAAAATGATCAAAAATAAAAATAATTACCCCTAATCTAATAGCCCTATAAAAATAAAAAGCCCCCCAACAGTAAAACCCACCAACCAACCAACCCCCCAAAATAAAAAACTTAACTCTAACAAAAACCTAAGCTACCCATTGCCCTGAAAAGGGCATTTGTATGGGAATTGCCCTTAAAATTCAGCTCATTTACATTGCCCTGAAAAGGACATTTAACTCTTTCAAAAAAGCCCAAACCCTAATCTAAAAAAAAACACCCAAAAAAAGTAAAAAAAAACTAACACTAACCCCTGAAGATCCACTCACAGTTTCTGAAGTCTGGACATCCGTCCTCATCCAGGCAGCGAGAAGTCTTCATCCAGACGGCATCTTCTATCATCATCCTGGTGGCGCGGATTCATCCTTGAAGACATCCGGCGTGGAGTGTCCTCTTCATGTCTCTGCCATACACTGGATCTTCAATGCAAGGGATGTCTTCAAGGATGGATCTGCTCCGCGCCGCCGGGATGAAGATAGAAGCCGCTGCCGCGATGAAGATAGAAGATGCCGTCTGGATGAAGATAGAAGATGCCGCCAGGGTGAAGACTTCTCGCCACCTGGATGAAGACTTCTTGCCGCCTGAATGAGGATGGACTTCAGAAACAGTGAGTGAATCTTCGGGGGTTAGTGTTTTTATTAACTTTTTTTGGGTGGATTTTTTTTTAGATTTTTTTTTAGATTAGGGGTTGGGCTTTTTCATAAGAGCTGAATTCCCTTTTCAGGGCAATGTAAAAGAGCTGAATGCCCTTTTAAGGGCAATGCCCATACAAATGCCCTTTTCAAGGCAATGGGTAGCTTAGGTTTTTGTTAGAGTTAAGTTTTTTATTTGTGGGGTTGGTTGGGTGGTGGGTTTTACTTTTGGGGGGTATTTTTTTCATGGTAAAAGAGCTGATTTCTTTAGGACAATGCCATACAAAAGGCCCTTTTAAGGGCTATTGGCAGTTTATTGTAGGCTAGATTTTTTTATTTTGGTGGGGCTTTTTTATTTTTATAGGTTATTAGATTGTTTTTATTTTTGATAATTTTGTTAGTTATTTTTTGTAATTTAGAGTTTGTTATTTTTCGTAATGTAGTATTTTTTATTTTTTGGAATTTTAGTTTTACATTTTTTTTAGTAGTGTTAGGTTTTTTAATGTGTAATTTAGTTTTTTTTAATTGGTAGGTATTTTTGTTTTAGTATAATAGTTATGTTAGGTTAATTTTTAGTTTAAACTTAGGTTTTTTTAATTTCACAGGTAAGTTTTTATTTATTTTAAGATAGGGATATTGTAATTTTAATATAAAGTTAGGGGCTTGTTAGGTTTAGGGGGATAATAGTTTAATTTAGTTTTTTGCGATGTGGGGGGCTGGCAGTTTAGAGGTTAATAGGTTTATTTAGTTGTGGTGATGTGGGAGGCCAGAGGTTTAGGGGTTAATTACTTTTATTAGTGGCGGTGATGTCGGGGAGCGGCGGAATAGGGGTTAATAGCTTTTATTAGTGGCGGCAACATTGGGAGCGGCAGGTTAGGGGTTAATAACTTTATTTTAGTGTCGGCAATGTCGGGAAGCAGCGTAATAGTGGTTATTAACTTTATTGTAGTGGCAACGATGTCGGGGAGCAGCGGAATAGGGGTTAATAACTTTTATTAATGGCGGCGATGTCGGGAGCTATAGATTAGGGGTTAATAACTTTATTTAGCTGTTGGGGACAGCAGATTAGGGGTGTTTAGACTTGGGGTTTATGTTAGGGTGTTAGGTTTAAACGTAACTTTTTTTTCCACATAGACATCAATGGGGTTGCGTTACGGCGATCGCCATTCCGCACTTCAAGTGTTAGTTTTTTGATGTGTATGGGGAAAGCATGCACAAGCACGTATTCACAGCCCTTGACTTTTGTTTAGTATGGAGCTTATCGCCACCATATCGCACGCACAAGGAGGCTTTTCAGAAACTTCTAATAGCAGCGCTATGGAGGGTGAAATAACACAACTTTTGTTGAGTTTGTTTCACACCCTCTATATCGCAAAACTCGTAATCTAGGCCCAGAGGTTTTTTTATTTTTATTTTGGGGGTGCTTTTTTTAAATTTCGATAGGGCTATTAGATTAGGTGTAATTAGTTTAAAGATCTGTAATTTGTTTTTTTATTTTCTGCAATTTAGTGGGTTTTTTTTTTGTAATTAAACTAATTTAAATTAATTTATTTGCTTTTAATTTAGTTAATTTATTTAATTGTAGTGTAGTGTTAGGTGTTATTGTAACTTAGGTTAGGTTTTATTTTACAGGTACTTTTGTATTTATTTTAGCTAGGTAGTTATTAAATGGTTAATAACTATTCTACCTAATTAAAATAAATACAAACTTGCCTGTAAAATAAAAATAAACCCTTAGCTAGATACAATGTAACTATTAGTTATATTGTAGCTAGCTTAGGCCTAGATTTGGAGTTTGGCGTTAGCCGTGAAAACCAGCGTTAGAGGCTCCTAACGCTGGTTTTAGGCTACCTCCGGTATTTGGAGTCACTCAAAATAGGGTCTAACGCTCACTTTTCAGCCGCAACTTTTCCATACCGCAGATCCCCTTACGTCAATTGCGTATCCTATCTTTTCAATGGGATCATTCTAAATCCGGTATTTAGAGTCGTGTCTGAAGTGAGCGTTAGACATCTAACGACAAAACTCCAGCCGCAGGAAAAAAGTCAGTAGTTAAGAGCTTTCTGGGCTAACGCCGGTTTATAAAGCTCTTAACTACTGTACTCTAAAGTACACTAACACCCATAAACTACCTATGTACCCCTAAACCGAGGTCCCCCCACATCGCCGACACTCTATTAAATTTTGTTAACCCCTAATCTGCCGACCGCCACCTACGTTATCCTTATGTACCCCTAATCTGCTGCCCCTAACACCGCCGACCCCTATATTATATTTATTAACCCCTAATCTGCCCCCCACAACGTCGCCGCCAGCTACCTACACTTATTAACCCCTAATCTGCCGACCGCAAAGCGCCGCCACCTACGTTATCCTTATGTACCCCTAATCTGCTGCCCCTAACACCGCCGACCCCTATATTATATTTATTAACCCCTAATCTGCCCCCCTCAACGTCGCCGACACCTGCCTACACTTATTAACCCCTATTCTGCCGAGCGGACTGCACCGCTACTATAATAAAGTTAATAACCCCTAATCCGCCTCACTAACCCTATAGTAAATAGTATTAACCCCTAATCTGCCCTCCCTAACATCGCCGACACCTAACTTCAATTATTAACCCCTAATCTGCCGACTGGAGCTCACCGCTATTCTAAAAAATGTATTAACCCCTAAAGCTAAGTCTAACCCTAACACTAACACCCCCCTAAGTTAAATATAATTTACATCTAACGAAATTAATTATCTCTTATTAAATAAATTATTCCCATTTAAAGCTAAATACTTACCTGTAAAATAAATCCTAATATAGCTACAATATAAATTATAATTATATTATAGCTATTTTAGGATTAATATTTATTTTACAGGCAACTTTGTAATTATTTTAACCATGTACAATAGCTATTAAATAGTTAAGAACTATTTAATAGTTACCTAGTTAAAATAATTTCAAAATTACCTGTAAAATAAATCCTAACCTAAGTTACAATTACACCTAACACTATACTATCATTAAATTAATTAAATAAAATACCTACAATTACCTACAATTAAACCTAACACTACACTATCAATAAATAAATTAAATACAATTCCTACAAATAACTACAATGAAATAAACTAACTAAAGTACAAAAAATAAAAAAATATTTACAAACATAAGAAAAATATTACAACAATTTTAAACTAATTACACCTACTCTAAGCCCCCTAATAAAATAACAAAGACCCCCAAAATAAAAAATGCCCTACCCTATTCTAAATTACTAAAGTTCAAAGCTCTTTTACCTTACCAGCCCTGAACAGGGCCCTTTGCGGGGCATGCCCCAAGAAGTTCAGCACTTTTGCCTGTAAAAAAAACATACAATACCCCCCCCCAACATTACAACCCACCACCCACATACCCCTAATCTAACCCAAACCCCCCTTAAATAAACCTAACACTAAGTCCCTGAAGATCATCCTACCTTGTCTTCACCTCACCAGGTATCACCGATCCGTCCTGGCTCCAAAATCTTCATCCAACCCAAGCGGGGGCTGGCGATCCATCATCCGGTGGCTGAAGAGGTCCGGAAGAGGCTCCAAAGTCTTCATCCTATCCGGGAAGAAGAGTAGATCCGGACCGGCAACCATCATCTTCCAAGCGGCATCTTCTATCTTCATCCGATGAGGACTGGCTCCATCCTGAAGACCTCCGACGCGGACCCATCTTCATCCGGCGACGTCCAACTGAAGAATGAAGGTTCCTTTAAGGGACGTCATCCAAGATGGCGTCCCTCGAATTCCGATTGGCTGATAGGATTCTATCAGCCAATCGAATTAAGGTAGGAATATTCTGATTGGCTGATGGAATCAGCCAATCAGAATCAAGTTCAATCCGATTGGCTGATCCAATCAGCCAATCAGATTGAGCTTGCATTCTATTGGCTGTTGGGGCGACATTAGGAGCGGCAGATTAGGGGTTAATAAAAATAATGTAGGTGTCGGCAATGCTGGGGGCAGCAGATTAGGGGTTTATAAGTATAATGTAGGTGGCGGCGATGTCCAGAGCGGCAGATTAGGGGTTAATAAGTATAATGTAGATGGTAGCGATGTTAGGGACGGCAGATTAGGGGTTAAAATGTAATTTTAGTGTTTGCGATGCGGGAGGGCCTCGGTTTAGGGGTTAATAGGTAGTTTATGGGTGTTAGTGTACATTTTAGCACTTTAGTTTTGAGTTTTATGCTACAGCGTTGTACCATAAAGCTCTTAACTACTGACTTTAAAATGCATTAGGGATCTTGGAGGTAGAGGGTGTACCGCTCACTTTTTGGCCTCCCAGGACAGACTCATAATACCAGCACTATGGAAGTTCCATAGAAAAAAGACTTTACAAAGTTTACGTAAGTCGTTTTGCGGTAAGGCCAAAGAAGTGTGCGGTGCCCCTAAACCTGCAATACTCGTAATAGCAGTGGTAGTGAAAAAGCAGTGTTAGGACTTGTTAACGCTGCTTTTTCAGCATAACGCACAACTCGTAATCTAGCCGTTAAGTTTTCTACCCCAAATACAACATGGTGGGCCACTCTTGGACCTTTTATATAGAAACAATATATGGACAGGGGTTGATGCTGAGCATAGGCATACAATAGGGGTTGATGCTGAGTATAGGCATACAATAACAAAAAACAAAAACATTGGCATCATTATGAGGGTAATTGTTGTAATAGCACCATAAGTAAAGATGCCAGTGCCACAGCAGGACACTTCTATAGTGCGACAAATGTTATTGAATTTCCGAGACATATACATAGGTATCGTATGGACATCAGAAATAGGTTAGGTAATTATTAAGTGTCACCCTCCAACTGTGCGGTATTGTGAGATAATGAGTGAGCTACGGTGCATAAAATATAATATTGGACCAAGTTAACAGATGGTTAATCCTCTGCTTTAAGGTATAAGTTCTAACGTGCAAGGTATATTGCCATTCTTAGGATCTTCATGCCAACGTTAGGTGCTACATATCATGTGGCTATATCCCACACTCTGAATAAAACAAGCCTTCCCCTCTGCGGCTCCTGCCGCAAGCCGCAGGGTCAGGGAAAAACTGTCCATAACCATTAGGTTGGAGGATGTAACATTTAGTGCGTAGCAGTCTATGGCTTCATACGGAGGGCACAATGTACCAAATATAGTAGGGCTCTATTTTAAGTTAGCATAAGGTTTCGTCTAGCACTACCTGCCCTGTAGGGGGATTTAAGTATATCTAAAAGGATTGCGTGGCCCCAGATGTATAATAGAGAAACCTCAGATTAACATAGGCTACAATCTAATACAGGTTAATGTGTTAACAAAGACATATTAAACAATATGTCACATATGGAAATATAAAATACAGGCAACTGTGTCGGAACATAAATACCAAATTTAGGATCTTAAAAAATTAAACTAATTTTAATGATAAGCAGCAGGGATGCTATAGTCTGAGCGTCCGTCAGCCCCATGACTTTATTTGCAGGAATGAATGGACTTTAGATGAAACCTTATGCTTTTGTATCACATCCTCAAAATGAGAGTTCCAAGATAAAGAGAGCCCCGAATTGCAAGCAGCCCTGTGTCTGCCAACATTGTCCAGTAATTGAAGGTACCTTTTTACACGGTAGAAAGTCTCCTGAGGGTGGTAGAAATCATGGGCAACAATTTTAGTTTAAAATTGTTGTAAGATTTTTCTTATGTTTGTAAATATTTTATTATTTTTTGTAACTTAGTTCTTTTTTATTTTTTGTACTTTAGCTAGTTTATTTAATTGTATTTATTTGTAGGAATTGTGTTTAATTAATTTATTGATAGTGTAGTGTTAGGTTAATTGTAGGTAATTGTAGGTAGTTTATTTAATTAATTTATTGATAGTGTAGTGTTAGGTTAATTGTAGGTAATTGTAGTTATTTTATTTAATTATTTTATTGATAGGGTAGTGTTAGGTTTAATTATATCTTAGGTTAGGATTTATTTTACAGGTAAATTTGTTATTATTTTAACTAGGTAACTATTAAATAGTTCTTAACTATTTAATAGCTATTGTACCTGGTTAAAATAATTACAAAGTTGCCTGTAAAATAAATATTAATCCTAAAATAGCTATAATATAATTATAATTTATATTGTAGCTATATTAGGATTTATTTTACAGGTAAGTATTTAGCTTTAAATAGGAATCATTTATTTAATAAGAGTTAATTAATTTCGTTAGATTTAAATTATATTTAATTTAGGGGGGTGTTAGTGTTAGGGTTAGACTTAGCTTTAGGGGTTAATCAATTTATTAGAATAGCGGTGAGCTCCGGTCGTCAGATTAGGGGTTAATAATTGAAGTTAGGTGTTGGCGATGTTAGGGAGGGCAGATTAGGGGTTAATACTATTTATGATAGGGTTAGTGAGGCGGGTTAGGGGTTAATAACTTTATTATAGTAGCGCTCAGGTCCGCTCGGCAGATTAGGGGTTAATAAGTGTAGGCAGGTGGAGGCGACGTTGAGGGGGGCAGATTAGGGGTTAATAAATATAATATAGGGGTCGGCGGTGTTAGGGGTAGCATATTAGGGGTACATAGGGATAACGTAGGTGGCGGCGCTTTGCGGTCGGAAGATTAGGGGTTAATTATTTTAAGTAGCTGGCGGCGACGTTGTGGGGGGCAGGTTAGGGGTTAATAAATGTAATACAGGGGTCGGCGGGGTTAGGGGCATCAGATTAGGGGTACATAAGTATAACGTAGGTGGCGGTCGGCAGATTAGGGGTTAAAAATTTTAATCGAGTGGCGGCGGTGTGGGGGGACCTCGGTTTAGGGGTACATAGGTAGTTTATGGGTGTTAGTGTACTTTAGGGTACAGTAGTTAAGAGCTTTATGAACCGGCGTTAGCCAGAAAGCTCTTAACTCCTGCTATTTTCAGGCGGCTAGAATTTTGTCGTTAGAGCTCTAACGCTCACTTCAGAAACGACTCTAAATACCAGCGTTAGAAAGATCCCATTGAAAAGATAGGCTACGCAAATGGCGTAGGGGGATCTGCGGTATGGAAAAGTCGCGGCTGAAAAGTGAGCGTTAGACCCTTTAATCACTGACTCCAAATACCAGCGGGCGGCCAAAACCAGCGTTAGGAGCCTCTAACGCTGGTTTTGACGGCTACCGCCGAACTCCAAATCTAGGCCTTAGGATGCACTAGAATGCTGTAGCTTGTTTGAGGGAGTTCTAATAATTTCTCTATACTCGCACTGATGGCGGGACCCCTCCATATCACTGGCTTCCGAGTCTCCTTCAGTATTCGCTGAGGCAAATGATAGCAATAGAGGATCCTGTGGGGCTTTATCCATTAGGTTTAGGCAGAGTGCTTCAAGCCTGCGCCAGTACTTGTTTTTACAAAAATTGTCCTGAAAGTCAGATTCTTCCTCATCAACCATTTTAGATGTAATATGTTGTGTGTTGTTAATGTCTCCCGTCTCTGTCAGATCAGTCCTATCCTTCAAAGTTCTTGAAGTTTGAGGGTAGCTTGATAAGGGCTCAGGTATAGATGCAAGCTTGTCCCACTGTGGCTAAATACCTCGGTTAACCGAGGGGGGTAGTGCAGCCTATTAGGTGCTGCCGCACTAGGCCTCTATCATCTGACTTCTTGCTTTAGCTTCACAAATACAGCTTGATATAATATATAGGAAACACCACAGTGTAGTGTGCCAGCATTAGGCTTAATATTGAAGGGAAAGCTGTTGGGTGACTCTTTAAATCGGTGTATTGGAAGAGATTCCGCTAGAGCACAGAAAGACGTGACAGTTCCCGATCACAGTTCAGACACGCTCCTAGTTTTATTTTTTTAACAACTTCCATGCGCATGATGTGAATGGGTCTTAATGCCTGTGATTGTATGCAGATCACAAAATTGGATTGGTGATTCCACTGTACTACAGGCTTGATCAGTGATGGTAATAGTGGGCAGCACTTCCACAGCAACATGGGAGTGCTGTAACTATGAATGTGCATCAGAGGGGGCGGACCTCATTGTGACAGGTAGGTAAGGAAGCTAGATTGGGGTGGTTGTTCAAACCCCTTGAACTCAGCTACCTTACTAGCTGTCCAAAACAACTCATTTGATAGAGAATTGCCTTGTCTTGGAAAGCCACAAACACCCAGATTGGGCTTATAAAAAGTAAAAACACAACCCATGAGATTTTGCTGGTGAATGTGACTTCATAGGGTCAATAAAAATCTATTATGTCTAGAGACCCATAAAAATGTTTATTTAATAGTAATGAAGTAACTTTTTAAAAAACATATAGGAATTTTGTCTGTGTAGCCAGATGATCACTGTGGTAACAGTGATCATCTTGCAAGAAAAAAAAGTTATATTATTTCTGTACTGTACTAAGGGGGCATCTATGGTTTATATTATAACCTGTGAAAGCTAATATGGGCCCCTATTTCACACGTGGCTATCCTTAATGAAAATTTAGGTCTAGATTACGAGTGGAGTGGTATTTATAGCTCCAACGTGTGCGCTAAATCGGCTAGAAGTTTTTGTGCGTCAGACAGCGAACGTATTACAAGTTGAAAGTAAAAAGTTTTCACTTGTGCACTAATACCACATGTGCAAAAAGACAAAGTTAGAATTTTGCAATGGTGTTAACGAATTCCCCCATTGACTTTATTGGTTTGCGAGAAATGGAAAACAAACACCCAATTCGTGCACAATCCTGATCGAATTTTCTCAAGTGCAGACAGAGGAGGCAGCATGAAGCAGGGAGGAAGCAGCAATGAGTAGGGATAGAGGAGAAACCATGAAGAAGGGAAGAGGCAGCAGGGAGAAAAAAAGAGGAAGCAGAATGGAGCAGGGAGGAGGCAGCAGGGAGGAAAGAGGAGGAAGTATGGATCAGGGAGGAGGCAGTAGGGAGGACAGAGAAGGAAGCATGGATCAGGGAGGATAGAGGTGGCGGATAGAGGGAGGAAGAAGGAGGGAGTTTTACAGGAGGAAGAAGGGAGTTTTAGAGGATGGAAGATGGAGTTTTACAGGAGGGATCATGGAGTTTTAAAGGATGGAACAGGGAGTTTTGCAGGAGGGAGGAGGAAGGAGGGAGTTTTACCAGAGGGAGCATGGAGTTTTAAAGGATGAAGCAGGGAGTTTTGCAGGAGGGAAGAGGAAGGAGGAAGTTTTACAGGAGGGAGCATGAAGTTTTAAAGGATGGAACAGGGAGTTTTGCAGGAGGGAGCATGGAGTTTTGCAGGAGGGAGGAGGAAGGAGGAAGTTTTACAGGAAGGAGCATGGAGTTTTAAAGGATGGAGAAGGGAGTTTTACAGGCGGGAGGAGGAAGAAGTAAGTTTAAAAGGTGGGAGCATGGAATTTTAAAGGATGGAGGAGGGAGTTTTACAGGATGGAGCATGGAGTTTTACAGGAGGAAGGAGGAAGTTTCGCAGGAGGGAGCACAGAGTTTTATAGGATGGAGGAGGAAGTTTTACAGGAGGGAGCACAGAGTTTTAAAGGATGGAGGATGAAGTTTTACAGGAGGGAGCATGGAGTTTTAAAGGATGGAGGAGGGAGTTTTAAAGGAGGGAGCATGAAGCTTCAAAGGATGGAGGAGGTAGTTTTACAGGAGGAAGGAGGGGGTTTTACAGGAGGGAGCATTGAGTTTTAAAGGATGGAGGAGGGAGTTTTTTTTATAATAATAAATATAAATAAGTATGTTGTATAAACAAGGTAAGGGGCTCTATTGATGGGATATAAACTATTTTATTTTATCTAAATATGGTAAGATTAAGATGTATTACAATGTTTTGTTGTTATCTTGTAAAGCAGATGGTTCTTGACAGAATAACTAATTGTTTTTATGCAAGTGAGATGTTTGTTGCTGTCCCTTTCACATTGATAAAATTTACATTTTTGCTTTCTGTTAAAGAAATATGCAAAAAATTCACAAACAGTAACACTGCTTAATATCATACAAATGTCAGTATAACTGCTTACTTCACAGTGCACTGGATATGCTTCTGGGAAATTTTTCTTCCAGGAAAAAAAAATAGCACATACAGCCTACAGGAGTTGTTTTGCATTTATTTAGCTCTTTTGCCTAAGAAACAAGCTGTTGGTTGCAGAAGTTAAAGGGAAACTAAACCAAAAAAATACATGAGCTGATATATTTACGTAGTAGTGCCAGCAGAGAGGAAGTTACTTAAAGGGACACTGAACCCAATTTATTTGTTTTGTGATTCAGACAGAGCATAGTAATTTAAGCAACGTTCTAATTTTCTCCTATTATCAATTTTTCTTTATCCTCTTGCTATCTTTATTTGAAAAAGAAGGCATCTCAGCTTTTTTTTTTTTTTTTTTTTTTTTTTTGGTTCAGGACTCTGGACAGCACTTTTTTATTGGTGGATGCATTTATCCACCAATCAGTAAGGACAACCTAGGTTGTTCACAAAAAATGGGCCGGCATCTAAACTTACATTCTTGCATTTCAAATAAAGATACCAAGAGAATGAAGAAAATTTGGAGTAAATTAGAAAGTTGCTTAAAATGTCATGCTCTATCTGAATCACAAAAGAAAAAAATTGGGTTCAGTGTCCCTTTAAGTAACTTCCTCTCTGCTGGTACTACCACGTACATATATAAGCTCTTGTAACATTCTGAGATAAGCTTAGAATGTTACACAGGCACTCTGTATCAAATGTATAGATTCAAACTTTTGAACAGCAGTTAAGATTGCTAAAAAATAAAGATAAAAAGGTAGAGCAGGTTAAAAATATTAACCATGTTTCAGCATTTGCTTCCAAAATAAAATTTTAACTCTCTGAATATTTGCAATCAAATAATTTGATATATTGTTGAAGAACCATTAAATTGAGTAGAATTGCATAATCAGCAAATGCATAAAAAAAGACAACGCAAAAGAAAATAGGGCCCAATAATCAAAACTTTGCCAGGCAAGACATACAAATAATCCACTTTGACACTCATTGGGGCAGCCCTCATGGAATTATCTAAAAAAAAGGGGATGTCCCTTGATAGCTTGATGTCTCCCATAGAATATAATGGAGCTTGGATACAAAGGGAACTTCGCTAGGGAAAGCAAAATTAGCAGGGAGCAAGGGGGCATACTTTAAAAATCAAATACTGCAGCTAATACAGTTATGATAGTGCTGCTTTTAGAGTGTAGTACCTTACAATCACCACTATGTGTGTACAAATATGTTGTTATATTAGGGTAATGAGTGTTTAGCATATTTTTACACAATCTATTCACTTTTTAGTTTGTGACAAAAAACAGCGAGAACTGCAGGGGTGATGTTTACAGAAATGTTAACTTCATACATGGAACACCTCTTTTCATCCCATTAGCAAAGGTGGGGAAACTCATTTAGCAATAAGGGGCCTATCTATCAAGCTCCGAATGGAGCTTGAGGGCCCGTGTTTCTGGCGAGCCTGCATGCTCGCCAGAAGCAGCAGTTATGAAGCAGCGGTCTAAAGACCGCTGCTCCATAACTCCGTCCGCCTGCTCTGAGCAGACACACATCACCGGAATCCAACCCGATCGAGTACGATCGGGTTGATTGACACCATCTGCTGGAGGCCGATTGGCCGCGAGTCTGCAGGGGGCAGCGTTGCACCAGCAGCTCACAAGAGCTGCAGGTGCAATGCTGAATACAGTGAGCGTATTGCTCTCCACATTCAGTGAGGTATGTCGGACCTGATCCGCACTGTCGGATCAGATCCGACATACCTTAGATAATATCCCCTTAAGAGTTTTGTATTATAAATACCATTTGTTTTTACATGTGCAGTGTAGTTTTATTACAATTTGTACTGCGCACCTTAAATATTTTTTTCTTCATAATTTCAATATAAATTTAAATTTTTCTATGAAATACAATTTTTGCAGTAGTTTGTTTCTTTACGATTTTTAATGGGACAAAAACAAAACAATTTTTTACTGTTTATTTTTATATCAATATTTAATTTAATTGTTTTATACATTGTTGACATGGCTTTTTGTAAAAACTATTATAATGTATGCATCTCCTTTACATACTTAAAAGGCAAGAAACACTGTTCTAAAGGTAAAAATGCCTTTAGAGAATTAAGACAGGTGCTTCATAATACTCACAAGCATAGGCATCATGTTGAATTTTAAATGAGTGGTAGATTTTTTTTCTAAAAAATTTAAAAGTTAGTTAAATTTTCCTTCTTTCTGCATCATGTGTGCTCTATCGCAATCATAAGTTTAATTTTGATTTTAGTGTTCCTATAAATGTGTGAAAAGCTATATGTAGCAGATGTTCTCAATGGTTTTTTGAGACCTACATAGAAGCATACAACAGGCAATTGGTAGGGAAATCACTAAAAACAAATACATTATTTAACCCTATATAGCCCCAGATTATGAGTGGAGAATATTTATCACTCCCGCTTGCACGTTATCATCGCTAGAAGTAAGCTTTTTGTGCATGTTGGGTTGCGACCGTGTTAACATATTTCCCCATAGTCTTCAATGGAGCGTGAAAAGGGAAAAATAAAACCTACACCCCGCAAACCCGATATCATTTTCTCAAGTCTGCTAATGGACATAAAAATATTTATATTTCACTTTCCAATGTTGTTCATATAGCAGAATATATTCTATTTATTCATAAATACATGATTCTACATAAATCGGATGGTATTTTGATACAATATACTGTATATCTATACCTATACAGTATCTCACAAAAGTGAGTACACCCCTCACATTTTTGTAAATATCTTATTATATCTTTTCATGTGACAATACTGAAGAAATTACACTTTACAATGTAAAGTAGTGAGTGTACAGCCTGTATAACAGTGTAAACGTGCTGTCCCCTCAAAATAACTCAAAACACAGCCATTAATGTCTAAACCGTTGGCAGCAAAAGTAAGTACACACCTAAGTGGAAATGTCCAAATTAAGCCCAAAGTGTCAATATTTTCTGTGGCAACCATTTTTTTCCAGCACTGCCTTAACCCTCTTGGGCATGGAGTTAAGCAGAGCTTCACAGGTTTTCACTGGAGTCCTCTTCCACTCCTCCACCTTCTGTTTGAGGATGCTCCACAGATGCTCATTAGGGGTTAGGTCTGGAGACATGCTTGGCCAGTCCATCACCTTTACCCTCAGCTTCTTTAGCAAGGCATTGGTCATCATGGAGGTGTGTTTGGGGTGGTTATCATGTTGGAATACTGCCCTGCAGCCCAGTCTCTGAAGGGAGGGGATCATGCTCTGCTTCAGTATGTCACAGTACATGTTGGCATTCATGGTTTCCTTAATGAGCTCTAGCTCCCCAGTGCTGGCAGCACTCATGCAGGCCCAGGCCATGACACTCCCACCACCATGCTTGACTGTAGGTAAGACACACATGTCTTTGTACTCCTCACCTGGCTGCCACCACAAATGCTTGACACCATCTGAACCAAATAAGTTTATCTTGGTCTCATCGGACCACAGGACATGGTTCCAGTTATCCATGTCCGTAGTCTGCATGTCTTCAGCAAACTGTTTGCAGGCTTTCTTGTCCATCATTTAGAAGAGGCTTCCTTCTGGGACGACAGCCATGCAGACCAATTTGATGCAGTGTGCGGCGTATGGCCTGAGCTCTGACAGGCTGACCCCTCACCCCTTCAACCTCTGCAGCAATGCTGGCAGCACTCATACGTCTATTTCCCAAATACAACCTCTGGATATGACGCTGAGCACATGCACTTAACTTCTTTGGTCCACCATGGCGAGGCCTGAGTGGAACCTGTCCTATGAAACCGGTGCATGGTCTTCCCCACCATGCTGTAGCTCAGTTTCAGAGTCTTGGAAATTTTCTTATAGCCTAGGCCATGTTTATGTAGAGCAACAATTCTTTTTTTAAGATCCTCAGAGAGTTCTTTGCCATGAGATGCCATGTTGAACTTCCAGTGACCAGTATGAAAGAGTGTGAGAACGATAACACCAAATTTAACACACCTGCTCCCCATTCACACCTGAGACCTTGTAACACTAACAAATCACATGACAACGGGGAGGGAAATGTCCAATTTAGACATTTCCACTTAGGGGTGTACTTACTTTTGTTGCCAACGGTTTAGACATTAATGGCTGTGTGTTGAGTTGATTTTTTGGGGCAGCAAATTTACACTGTTATACAGGCTGTACACTCCCTACTTTACATTGTAGCAAAGTGTCATTTATTCAGTGTTGTCACATGAAAAGATAGAATAAAAAATTTAGAAAAATGTGAGGGGTGTACTCACTTTTGTGAGATACTGTATATATATATATATATATATATATATATATATATATATATATATATATATATATATATATATACACACACACCCACACACACACCGGCCACTTTATTAGGTACACCTTGCTAGTATCCGGTGACCGTATGAAGAGGACGCTCCATGCCAGGATGAAGATAGAAGACACCTCGCTGCCTGGATGAAGACTTCTTGCTGCCTGGAGGAGGAGGATGGATGTCCGGACTTCAGAAATAGTGAGGGGATCTTCGGGGGTTAGTGTTAATTTTTTTTTAACTTTTTTTGGGGGGTTTTTTAGATTAGGGTTTGGGCTTTTTAAAAAGAGCTGAATGCCCTTTTCAGGGCAATATCCACCAATCCACTCCCAACCCTCCACTGTCAATGTGGATAACCAAAACCTGCAACTCCCCTTAGAAGTAGCAAATGCCTTTAACAATTATTTTGTAGGATGCTCCACCACCCTGATTGACAAACTAATAAATGACACTCGTCCTGAAGCTACAAATGTGGATCAGGCCCCACTAAAACAGCAAAGACCCAATATAGAAAAGTTCAATTTTAGACCTGTACCCTTCAATGTCATTAAGAAACACCTCAATAATCTAAAAATGAAAAACCAGTCAGGACCTGATCAAATCCCAGCAATGCTGTTGAAGCTCAGTGCGCCAGCAATTGCTAAGCCTGTCGCAACCCTAATTAACGAATCCTTGGTGTCTGGATACATACCAAAACTCTGGAAAACTGCAAGAGTAGTGCCTATTCATAAAAGTGGGGAGTTAACCTTGGTTTCTAACTATCGTCCTATATCATTGCTCCCTGTATTGTCAAAAATCTTAGAAAAATGCGTCCATATGCAATTATGCGAATATTATCAACTTTCAAACTATCTGACCCCTGATCAATCAGGTTTCAGACCGAATCACTCCACTACAACTGCCCTCCTAAAAGTTTGCAACGACATCCAAACTGGCATGGAACAAGGAGACCTAACTGGAGCTATTTTCCTTGATTTTGCAAAGGCTTTTGACACAGTGGACCATGACCTACTACTTCTCAAACTAAAAAACTCTGGTATTGCTGATCACCCGTTAACCTGGTTTAAATCATATGTATCGGATCGATCACAATATGTCTTTGTCTCTAACAGTGACTCCCTCCCTCTCCCAGTCACTTGTGGTGTTCCCCAAGGTTCCATTCTCGGCCCCCTACTATTCACATTATTTATAAATGATTTGCCTAATGTCTGCAAATCCTCAACTGTACACATGTACGCAGACGACACGGTAATCTATACAAACAAATCTGATCTGCCGCAGCTTGAAGCAGTGCTCCAAGACCAGTTCACAGAGGTAGAAAAGTGGATCTCGAGAAACAAACTCTTCCTAAACACTGACAAAACGGTCACAATGATCTTTGGAACGGGACCTAAAATACAAAAATTACAAAATTCCCATCTTCGCATCAAAACAAAATCCAATTGCACGCTGACCGCAGTTCACTCTTTTAAATACTTAGGTATGTTGTTAGACCCCAATCTATCTTTTGGACTCCACATAGAAAAACTTGCCTCTAAACTTTATCCAAAACTAGGTGCCCTGTACAGAAACAAATCTTGCCTCAGCCCTACAGTAAAGGAAAAGATTGTACAGCAAATGCTGATGCCTATCTTGGATTATGGGGACATAGTATATGCACCTGCTCCGCAAACTCACCTTAATAAACTAAATACGTTATATAACTCGTTCTGCCGCTTTGTGCTACAATGTAACTACAGGACCCACCACTGTGACATGCTAAAAGAACTAAACTGGCTGTCGCTGGAATCCAGACACACCCTCCATCTTTCCTGCCTTGTCTTTAAGAGCCTTTCTGGGAAGCTCCCACCCTACCTGAGCAGAATGCTCTCCCCTGCTATTCCCACCTCCTATAACCTCCGATCCAATAACAGCACATTATTTAGCTTGCCTCAATACAAAAAGAAAGCAGCTCGATCCTCCTTTTCCTACAGAGCACCACAACTATGGAATGACCTCCCTCACACTTTAAAAACTTCCCCAAGCCTAAAATCCCTTAAGAGATCCCTCTATACATATCTCAAAACAGAATGCTCCTGTCATGGTTGATTAAATATTTCGTACCTGCTCTATGTTAAATGTTTGCATATATTGTGTATTATTATTATTGTTTTTGTATTTTATTGTACCCTATTGTATCAATGCAATGTTTTGTGATCCCAGGACATACTTGAAAACGAGAGAAATCTCAATGTATCCTTCCTGGTAAAATATTTTATAAATAAATAAATATAAAAGAGCTGAATTCCCTTTTAAGGGCAATGCCCATATAAATGCCCATTTCAGGGCAATGGGTAACTTGGGTTTTTGTTAGAGTTAAGTTTTTTATTTTGGGGGGTTGGTTGTGTGGTGGGTTTTACTGTTGGGGGGTCTTTGTATTTTTTTCAAGGTAAAAGAGCTGATTTCTTTAGGGCAATGCCCTACAAAATTTCCTTTTAAGGGCTATAGGCAGTTTATTGTAGGCTAGGTTTTTTTTTATTTTGGTGGGGCTTTTTTATTTTTATAGGGCTATTAGATTTGGTGTAATTGTTTCTATTTTTGATAATTTTGTTTGTTATTTTTCGTAATTTAGTGTTTGTTATTTTTCGTAATTTAGTATTTTTTTTAATTTTAGATTTAAGTTTTTTTCAGTAGTGTTAGGTTTTAATGTGTAATTTAGTTTTTTAATTGGTAGTTATTTTAATTTTAGTATAATAGTTTAGTATAATAGTTATGTTAGGTTAATTGTAGTTTTTTATGATTTTTTAATTTCACAGGTAAGATTTTATTTATTTTAAGATAGGGATATTGTAATTTTAATATAAAGTTAGGGGGTTGTTAGATTTAGGAGTTAATAGTTTAATTTAGCTTTTTGCGATGTGGGGGGCTGGTGGTTTAGGGGTTAATAGGTTTATTTAGTGGCGGTGATATGGGAGGCCAGAGGTTTAGGGGTTAATAACTTTTATTAGTGGTGGCGATGTCGGGAGCGGCTGAATAGGGGTTAAGAAATCTTAATAGTGGCAGTGATGTCGGGAGCGGCAAATTAGGGGTTAATAACTTTATTTTAGTGTTGGCGATGTCGAGGAGTGGTGGAATGGGGTGATTCAAAGAGCTTAAGGTTAGACCTGCCTCTGTCGCTTAAATATAAGGGTGTTCTAGCTCACCCTGAGACCAAATATTATTAACCAAAATATAAAAGCGCCTAAGAAGAGGTTTTAAAGACAATGCCTATTTTATTAGAACACTAATATAAATATAACAATATAATCAATCGATTGTGAAAGATGCTGACCAAATGCTGGGATGGTCCAATGCACCCTATCCCAATGGGTTAATTAAATGTAAATGTTTAGTTAAAACCATATAAAAACATCAATATAAATTATAAAAATATGCTTAAATTAGTAGGTGAAAAAACGAGGAACCTTTATGTTATATAATGTGAAAAAGATGTGTAAAAAATGTGCTAAAAATGGACATGAACCACAAAAATACAGTGAAAAAGTTTTTAGGTTATCCATAGATGTAGAGTGTGGTCAATCCTCCAGTTGGTGTCCTTTGTAAATAATCCCCAAATTCCAATAGGAAATCTGTGAATATATAAAACAATTGGAGGGCTATCCGGATATAAAATAAATAATGACAAGTGCGAGGCCCTAGAGACTCACCTCCCAGAAACAACAAAAAAATTACTTGTGATAAATTTCGACTTTAAATGGGCTTCTTCTGCTACCACATACCTGGGCATTGCCATACCGAGCAACCTAGATAACTTATATAAACTAAACTATAAAAAATGTTTGCGCACCTTAAAAGAGAAATGAAAAACTGGTTAACTTATAAAATATCTTTTTATGGAAAAATAGTTATCACAAAAATGGTAATTCTACCTAAGCTGCTCTACCTGTTCAGAGCATTGCCTATCAACGTTCCTCAGGAGGATCTAAACGATATGCAAAGGCATATGTTAACATTTATCTGGGTTAATAAAAAGGCTAGAATTAATAGAAAAACACTCTTACAGAACAAGGAGCGGTGGGGATTAGGAGTACCAGACCTGCAAAATTACTTTTGGGCAGCCAGATTAGCGCAAACCTCGCTCTGGAACATCGGAAGAGATTATATTATGTGGGTACAACTAGAAAGTGAAATGCTACGACTGTCTCCAATCTATCAGATTTTATGGACGGCCAAGCGAGATAGACTATTGCAATGGTCACACTACATATTGATAGCATATACTATTAAGATATGGGACGCTATGCAGGTGAGGTTCAAACTACATATGACTAGTTCTATAGCTACACCATTAATCTTGCCAACTGTTCAGATTTCAAAGGCAATAGGTAATATTTGGGCTAATAAAGGACTATACCGAATTGCAGATATTTGGATAAATTCAAATATTATTTCCTTTGAGAAATATAACGCTATCCAGCCGGTATCACCGGACTCTTGGTTCCAGTATATACAATTGAAGTCAAGGTTGAGGGAAGTAGGCAAACCACCTAAACACTCAGAACATACTCCCTTTGAGAAACTATGCACATCAACATCAAGAACTAAGGGAGCTATAACCATATTGTACAACTTTTTAAATATGAATAGTTCAGGAGGCAAATTACACTTTATGGAAAAGTGGGAGGAGGAGGGACAATTTACAAAAGAACCTTTAGAATGGTCGGAAATTTTGAAAAAGGGACAGGCATGTTCTATTAGTGCCAATTTGAAAGAAAGTTACATTAAAGTAGCATATAGGTGGTACCTACACCCAAGTAGAACACAATGGACAGATACAACCCCCAAGAACTGCTATCGAGGTTGTAAAGACATAGGCTCCTACACACATATGTGGTGGTCTTGCACTGAGGTGCAAAAAATTTGGTCACAAACTAGTAATCTTCTTGCTGAGATACTAGATAGATGACTTACTTTAAATAGAGAGCAAGCTCTATTACACTTCCCAATTGAGGGCTTCACCAAAGCTAAATTAAAGTTGATAGGAATAATCTGCACAGCTGTTAAGACTACGATTGCAAGTTTCTGGAAGTCCTCGGTACCTAGCTACAACTTAATACTCAACAAAATTAAATATTATCAAATGGCGGATATTTCCTCTACCTTGCTCAACACTAGAACAGAGATCCTCCAGATTTGGGAGGATTAGATAGTTTTTTTCTAGATAAGCAATGAATGGATAATAGACGTAGCATTCAGATAAAAGAGGTAACGTGTATAGAAAGCGCAGTGAGGGGCGCTGTTATCCATGAGTGACACATATTCTTGATCTTTCTTTTCTCTTACTTCCTACTAAATTTGAGATTTTCTTCCCTTTCTTTACCTATTCTTTTTCTCTTTTTCACTCCTACTACTTTCCTATAAAAGAATACAAGTATAGGAAATTGTTTTATATTCTTTTTCCTTGATCAGTATATTCTGGGGATTCCCCCCAGCCATGACGGACAATATGATGCCAATGATATGGATTGTTATGTATGACATAGTGGGCCTATATGAGTGGAATGGTCCAACATGTTTGTATTGCATTCTCTGTAAAACAAGACTTGTCATGTTATATCTATATTTATGCAAGAGATGTCATGGATTATGTTATGTTATTTAATAAAAAATGATTTCGTTAAAAAATATATATAAATCAATAGTGCAATATTGCAAATATAAAGTGCAAAGATTGAAATAAGGCTTACCAGTTTGTCAACGCGTTTCGGCCCTTGTATGGGGCCTTTCTCGAGACTATTAACCCCTAATCCGCCATCCCCCCACATCGCTAATTAACCTATTAACACATAAACCACCAATTACTCACATCGCGACAACCTAAATTAAACTATCAACCCCTAAACCTAACCCCCCTAACTTTATATTAAAGTTACAATATAACTACCATTAAATATATAAAAACTTACCTTTAAAAAAAAAACAACTAAGCTTAAACTATAAATAAACCTAACATTACTATTTTAAAAAATGAAAAATTACCAAAAATAAAAAACCTAAATGACCAAAAAATAAAAAAGCTAGCATTACAGAAAATAACAAACAAAATTATCCAAAATAAAAAAGTTATTCCTACTTTAATACCCCGTTAAAAAAAAGAAAACACCTTCAAATAAAAAAAAACTAATCTATAAATAAACTACCAATAGCCCTTAAAAGGGCCTTTTGTAGGGCATTGCCCTAAAGCGATCAGCTTTTTTTTTTTACCAAAAAAAACAAACAATGTACCCCCTAACATTATAACCCCCACCCAACAACCCCCAAAATAAAAACACCTAACTAAAAAAAAAACTAATCTATCCATTGCCCCCAAAAGGGGCATTTGTAAGGGCATTGCCCTTAAAAGGGCATTCAGCTCTTTTACAGCCCATTAAAAAAAATTAAAAACCTATAAATATAAAAATCTATAAAAAAAAAGCCACCACAAAAATAAAAACTTGGTTTGTGTGCGGTATGCGTCTTACTGCACCAAACTGCTTGACAAAAGAAAGTTTTATGTTGACTTGTAATGTCAGCGGTATGGAAATAGCGGTACAAACACATTTTGCGCGTTGTGTACGCAACGTGTTTACCGCACAAATTGTAATCTCGGTCTAAATTTTATAATATTTTATAATATTTTTTTTTTTTTATAACTTCTATGGGCATGATGTGAATGGGTCTTAAAGGGACAGTCTAGGCCAAAATAAACTTTCATGATTCAGATAGAGCATGTCATTTTAAACAATTTTCCAATTTACTTTTATCACCAATTTTGCTTTGTTCTCTTGGTATACTTAGTTGAAAAATTAACCAAGGAGGTTCATATACTAATTTCTTAGACCTTGAAGCCCACCTCTTTCAGATTGCATTTTAACAGTTTTTCACCACTAGAGGGTGTTAGTTCACGTATTTCATATAGATAACACTGTGCTCGTGCACGAGAAGTTATCTGGGAGCAGGCACTGATTGGCTAGACTGCAAGTCTGTCAAAAGAACTGAAAAAAGGGGCAGTTTGCAGAGGCTTAGATACAAGATAATCACAGAGGTTAAAAGTATATTATTTATAACTGTGTTGGTTATGCAAAACTGGGAAATGGGTAATAAAGCGATAATCTATCTTTTAAAACAATAAAAATTCTGGTGTAGACTGTCCCTTTAATGCAAATATTTGCCTGTGAGTGTATGGCAACCTGTTGTCGTCATGAAGTCGAGTTGCAGATCACAAAATTGGAATGGTGATTCCACTGTACTACAGCCCTGATCAGTGATGGTAATTGTGGGCAGCACTCCCACAGCAACATGGGAGTGATGTAACCATGAATGTGCATGGTCACATCAGAGGAGGCGGACCACATTGTGACAGGTAGGTAAGGAAGCTGGATTGCTGGTGGTTGCTCAAACCCCTCAATCTTAGCTCCCTTACTAGCTGTCCATTACAACTCATTTGAAAAAGAATTGCCTGGTCTTGGAAAGCCACAAACACCCAGATTGGGCTTATAAAAAGTAAAAACACAACCCATGAGATTTTGCTGGTGAATGTGACTTCATAGGGTCAATAAAAATCTGTTATGTCTAGAGACCCATAAAAATGTTTATTTAATAGTAATAAAGTAACTTTCTAAAAAACATATAGGAATTTTGTCTGTATAGCCAGATGATCACTGTGGTAACAGTGATCATCTTGCAAGAAAAAAAAAAGTTATATTATTTCTGTACTGCACTAATGGGGCATCTATGGTTTATTTTATAACCTGAAAAAAGCCAATATGGGCCCCTATTTCACACGTGGCTATCCTTGATGACAATTTAAGGCTAGATTATTACGAGTGGAGTTGTATTTATAGCTCCAACGTGTGCGCGAAGTCAGCTAGAAGTAAGCTTTTGTGCGTCGGGCAGCAAACATATTACAAGTTGAAAGTAAAAAGTTTTCACTTGTGCACTAATCCAACACGTGCAAAAAGACAAAGTTAGAATTTAGCAATGGTGTTAACAAATTCTCCCATTGACTTTAATGGAGTGCGAAAAATGTAAAACAAAACAAACACCCTATTTGCGCACAAACCCAATCAAATTTTCTCAAGTGCAGACAGAGGAGGTAGCATGGAGCTGGGAGGAAGCAGCAATGTGTAGGGATAGAGGAAGACCCATGAAGAAGGGAAGAGGCAGCAGGGAGGACAAAGGAGGAAGCAGAATGGAGCAGGGAGGAGGCAGCAGGGAGGAAAGAGGAGGAAGTATGGAGCAGGGAGGAGGCAGTAGGGAGGAAAGAGGAGGAAGTATGGAGCAGGGAGGAGGCAGTAGGAAGGACAGAGGAGAAAGCATGGATCAGGGAGGATAGAGGTGGCAGAAGGGAGAAGAAAGCAGAAAGGAGGCCGTTTTACAGGAGGGAGGAAGAAGGAGGGAGTTTTACAGGAGGAAGAAAGGAGTTTTAGAGGATGGAAGATGGAGTTTTACAGGAGGGAGCATGGAGTTTTAAAGTATGGAGCAGGGAGTTTTGCAGGAGGAAGGAGGGAGTTTTCCCGGAGGGAACATGGAGTTTTAAAGGATGGAGCAGGGAGTTTTTCAGGAGGGAAGAGGAAGGAGGGAGTTTTACAGGAGGGAAGAGGAAGGAGAGAGTTTTACAGGAGGGAGCATGAAGTTTTAAAGGATAGAAAAGGGAGTTTTGCAGGAGGGAGGAGGAAGGAGGAAGTTTTACAGGAAGGAGCATGGAGTTTTAAAGGATGGAGGAGGGAGTTTTACAGGAGGGAGGAGGAAGGAGGAAGTTTTACAGGAGGGAGCATGGAGTTTTAAAGGATGAAAGAGGATGTTTTACAGAAGGTAGCATGAAGTTTTAAAGGATGAAGGAAGATGTTTTACAGGAGGGAGCATGGAGTTTTAAAGGATGGAGGAGAGAGTTTTACAGGAGGGAGGAGGAAGGAGGGGGTTTTACAGGAGGGAACATTGAGTTTTAAAGGATGGAGGAGGGAGTTTTTTTTATAATAATAAATATAAATAAGTATGTTGTATAAACAAGGTAAGGGGCTCTATTGATGGGATATAAACTATTTTATTTTATCTAAATATGGTAAGATTAAGATTTATTACAATGTTTTGTTGTTATCTTGCAAAGCAGATGGTTCTTGACAGAATAACTAATTGTTTTTATGCAAGTGAGATGTTTGTTGCTGTCCCTTTCACATTGATAAAATTTTAATTTTTGCTTTCTGTTAAAGAAATATGCAAGAAATTCACAAACAGTAACACTGCTTAATATCATACAAATGTCACTATAACTGCTTACTTCACAGTGCACTGGATATGCTTCTGGGAAATTATCTGGGAAAATAGCACATACAGGAGTTGTTTTGCATTTATTTAGCTCTTTTGTCTAAGAAACAAGCTGTTGGTTGTAGATGTTAAGTAACTTCCTCTCTGCTGCTACTACCACGTACATATATCAGCTCATGTAACATTCTGAGATAAGCTTAGAATGTTACACAGGCACTCTGTATCAAATGCAGCTTTGAACAGCAGTTTAGATTGCTAAAAAATTAAGATAAGAAGGTAGAGCAGGTTAAAAATATTAACTATGTTTAAGCGTTTGCTTCCAAAATAAAATTTTAACTCTCTGAATATTTGCAATCAAATAATTTGATATATTGTTGAAGAACCATTAAATTGAGTAGAATTGCATAATCAGCAAATGCATAAAAAAGACAATACCTTTGATAAATATCCCCCTAAGAGTTTTGTATTATAAATACCAATTGTTTTTACATGTGCAGTCTAGTTTTATTTTAATTTGTACTGGGAATGGGAACCTTAAATATTTTTTTTCCTTCATAATTTTAATATGAATTTTAATTTTTCTATGAAATACAATTTTTGCAGTAGTTTGATTCTTTACAATTTTTAATGTGATAAAAACAAAACATTTTTTTATTGTTTATTTTATTTCAATATTTAATTTAATTGTTTTATAATTTTTTTGTAAAAAAAAAAAAGTAAAAACACAACCCATGAGATTTTGCTGGTGAATGTGACTTCATAGGGTAAATAAAAATCTGTTATGTCTAGAGACCCATAAAAATGTTTATTTAATAGTAATAAAGTAACTTTTTAAAAAACATATAGGAATTTTGTCCGTATAGCCAGATGATCACTGTGGTAACAGTGATCATCTTGCAAGAAAAAAAAAGTTATATTATTTCTGTACTGCACTAATGGGGCATCTATGGTTTATATTATAACCTGAAAAAGGCCAATATGGGCCCCTATTTCCCACGTGGCTATCCTTGATGACAATTTAGGGCTAGATTACGAGTGGAGTGGTAATTATAGCTCCAACGTGTGTGCTAAATCGGCTAGAAGTAAGCTTTTGTGCGTCGGGCAGCGAACATATTACAAGTTGAAAGTAAAAAGTTTTCACTTGTGCACTAATCCAACATGTGCAAAAAGACAAAGTTAGAATATAGCAATGGTGTTAACGAATTCCCCCATTGACTAAACTATTATAATGCATGCATTTCTTTTACATGTTTAAAGGGACATAATACTCATATGCTAAATCACTTGAAACTGATGCAGCATAACTAAAAAGCTGACAGGAAAATATCACCTGAGCATCTCTATGTAAAAAAGGAAGATATTTTACCTCACAATCTCCTCAGCTCAGCAGAGTAAGTTCTGTGTAAAATGTTATACTAAAAATGAAGAAATGAACAGCAGCCAATCAGCATCATCAGTGCTGAGGTCATGAACTCTTTTACTGTGATCTCATGAGATTTCACTTAACTCTCATGAGATTTCATTGTAAACTTCCTTACACTGAATAGGGAAATAAGATGAGTGTGCACGAAAGCTCGCTCTTTCCACTGTCCCGGGCAAAACTACTGATTTGTTACTTAGAAGTCCTTTACAATGGGATGTGGCTACTGAGAAACTTTTGAGGTAAAATATCTTTCTTTTTTACATAGCGATGTTCAGGTGATATTTTCTAGTCAACTTTTTACAGCTATGCTGCATCACTTTCAAGTGTTTAAACATTCGGGTATTATGGCCGTTTAAAAGACAAGAAACACTGTTCTAAAGGTATAAATGCCTTTAGAGAATTAAGACAGGTGCTTCATAATACTCACAAGCATAGATCATCGGGCATCATGTTGAGTGGTAGATTTGTTTTCTGACAAATTTCAAAGTTAGTTACATTTTCCTTCCCTCTGCATCATGTGACAACCATCAGCCAATAACAAAATGCATATGTATACACTGTGAATTCTTGCACATGCTCAGTAGAAGCTGGTGCCTCAGAAAGTGCATATAAAAAGATTGTGCAAATTTTTATGTAAGTGACTTGGAAAATTGTGTTCTCTATCGCAATCATAAAAGTTTAATTTTGATTTTAGTGTTCCTATAAATGTGTGAAAAGCTATATGTAGCAAATGTTCTCAATGGGTTTTTGAGACCTACATAGAAGCTAGACATGTGCGATTCTTTTCGAATCGATTCGGAAATTCGGCCGAATTCATTAAATTCGGAAATTCGAATCGATCCGAACTGAAATTCGAAAACATCCGAATCGATCCGAACCAAATTTTTCACCATGCACATGTCTAAAAGAAGCATACAACAGGCAATTGGTAGGGAAATCACTAAAAAACAAATACATTATTTTACCCTATATAGCCCCAGATTATGAGTGGAGAATATTTATCGCTCCCGCTCGCACGTTATCATCGCTAGAAATAAGCTTTTTGTGCACGTTGGGTTGCAACCGTGTTAACATATTTCCCCATAGTCTTCAATGGAGCGTGAAAAGTGAAAAATAAAACCTACACGCACAAACCGATCTCATTTTCTCAAGTCTGCTAACGGACATAAAAATATTTATATTTCACTTTCCAATATGGTTTATATAGCAGAATATATTCTATTTATTCATAAACACATGTTTCTGTGTAAATCTGATGCTATTTTGGTGTAATATATATCTATGCCTATATATTTTTTATATATATATATATATATATATATACACATACACCGGCCACTTTATTAGGTACACCTTGCTAGTACCAGATTTGACCCCCTTTTGCCTTCAGAACTGCCTTAATTCTTCATGGCATATATTCAACAAGGTGTTGGAAACATTCCTCAGACATTTTGGTCCACATTGACATGATAGCATCATGCAGTTGCTGCAGATTTGTCAACCGCACATCCATGATGGAAATATCCCATTCCACCACATCCCAAAAGTGCTCTATTGGATTAAGATCTGGTGACTGTGGAGGCCATTGGAGTACAGTGAACTCATTGTCATGTTTAAGAAACCAGTTTGAGATTATTTGAGCTTTGTGACATGGTGCTTTATCCTGCTGGAAGTAGCCATTAGAAGATGGGTACACTGTAGTCATAAAGGGATGGACATGGACAGTAACAATACTCAGGTAGACTGTGGCAAGAAAATATCCCCCACACCATACACCACCACCGCCAGCCTGAACCGTTGACACAAGGCAGGATGGATCCATGATTTCATGTTGTATACGCCAAATTCTGACAATACCATCTGAATGTCGCAGCTGAAATAGAGACTCAATAGACCAGCTAACATTTTTCCAATCTTCTATTGTCCAATTTTGGTGAGCCTGTGCAAATTGTAGTCTCAGTTTTCTGTTCTTAGCTGACAGGAGGGGCACCCGGTGTGGTTGTCTGCTGCTGTAGCCTATCTGCTTCAAGATTTGACTTGGTGTGGGTTCAGAGATGGTATTCTGGATACCTTGGTTGTAACAAGTGGTTATTTAAGTTACAGTTGCCTTTCTATCATCTCAAACCAATGCCCATTCTCCACTAGCCTCTGACATCAACAAGGGATTTTCATCCACACACCTGCCACTCACTGGGTATTTTCTCTTTTTCAGACCATTCTCTGTAAACCCTAGAGATGGTTGTGCGTTAAAATCCAAGTAGGTAATCAGTTTCTTAAATACCCAGACCAGCCTGTCTGGCACCAACAACCATGCAACGTTCAAAGTCACTTAGAAAGTCCCTTTTCTTCCTCATTCTGATGCTCAGTTTGTACTTTAACAAGTTGTCCTCATCACGTCTAGATGCCTAAATGCATTGAGTTGCTGCCATGTCATTGGCTGATTAGCAATTTGTGTTACCAAGCAATTGAACAAGTGTACCTAATACAGTGGCTGGTGTGTGTATATAGATAATTATATATAGGTATAGATATATACAGATATATATACATAGGTATATATATATATATATTTATACTTATAACATATTTCTCTATGTAAAGAACATTGGAATATGTCATATTTAAGTAAATATATATCTAAACACTTTATCAAATTTGAAAATTGCATTAATATGATTTTACATGTTTTTATCTACTTGACTGGAAACGGCTCAAATGTACTTTGTATATAGAGTATGTCTGTATATTTGTACATATGTATTTATGTGTTTATATGTATATATGTGTCTGTAAATACATATATACACATATAAATACATAAATACAATTTTACACGCAAATACACTTATTTAGATATGTATATGTACAGGTGAAACTCGAAAAATTAGAATATCTTGCAAAAGTTCATTTATTTCACTAATGCAACTTAAAAGGTGAAACTAATATATGAGATAGACTCATTACATGCAAAGCAAGATAGTTCAAGCCCTGATGTGTCATAATTGTGATGATTATGGCTTACAGCTCATGAAGACCCCAAATCCGCAATATCAGAAAATTAGAATATTGTGAAAAGGTGCAATATTCTAGGCTCAAAGTGTCCCACTCTAATCAGCTAATTAAGCCATAACACCTGCAAAGATTGTGGATTTTGGGTTTTCATGAGCTGTATGCCATAATCATCACAATTATGACAAATCATGACTTGAACTATCTTGCTTGGCATGTAATGAGTCTATCTCATATATTAGTTTCACCTTTTAAGTTGCATTACAGAAATAAATGAACTTTTGCACGATATTCTAATTTTTCGAGTTTCACCTGTATGTATCTGTAAGGTAAAGCCATTTGCAGGCTTTTGAGCTGAGACTTAAAGTGAAGGTAAGGTTAATTCTATTTCACAGTCTAATATCACTTGTTGACCCAAATTAATATGAGTTTAAGTTATCATTTTTTTCAGTTTCAAATAATAAAGTCTTTTTTTCTTGTTTATACTCACATTTTTTTGCCGATGTCAATTATTTTTTGTTTGTTTGTTTGGTCACGTTTTCTTTTCATCCAACTGAAATTCTGGCCATTAGGCGACCGTCAATCTTCGTCATCCGCCTTCCGGATGATCTGCTCATGCGTTTCATTTTTATTATCAGACTTGCAATACAAGCGCTCTCCCGTTTCAAATATGACAATTGGTGAAATCTGGAATGCTACAAATATTTACACAGCATAATAAACAGTTCAATTACTGTTTTAAAACAATAACAATGTAATCGCATATAATACATATTAGTATGAGAATTGACATTAATTATTGCCATAAGTGGACTACGCTATGTGCATGCGCAGTTTGTTGCATTCCTCGTGAATGCGCGTTGGAGACTGCTCTGTACGTCAGTCTCTAAAATAAGGAAATGGCTGTGGGGAGGAGTTAGGAAGGTAACGATAGTGAAAAAGAAAAGTATTTTTTTACATAAATATATAATCGATTTGTGGCAAAAGCTTAGCGACTTAGTAAATGAAGATATGACTAATTGATTGGTGTATAGAGAGTGGTAAAACTTTACCTTCACTTTAATTTCTTTGAGCCCTGATAACTTTTGTATGCAATTGTTTTAAAATAATTTTATCTGATAGTGTTATTTTGCATGTAACTGTACTTTTAAATGTGTTTTGTGACAATTTTTATTTGAGTGTAACAATTAACTAGAGTTCTGAGGTCGCGCTATACCGCCCCGTGTTAAATTCTATAGCGCTCAAGAGATCTAGTTTACTTTTAACCTTTCATACATGCGCTACTTCCAATGCGCGCAAACAGGCGAGATAAACCTGATATTGCTTGTGCGCGGCTTGTAATCTATCCCATAACAGCAAATAAGTTCATACATTTTACAATGCAATCCAAAAAGCAGACAGACAAAATGTTGGCAACAAAAATTGCTCATAATTTCTGAACTCTGATATTAATGTGCACTGTATGAGGAAAATGTCACTAATCATCTATGTAGAGGTTTTTTTGTAAGTATACTAATGTTTTCTGTTTTTCTCAGAGATGATTTTACTTTGCAGAATTAACATGTAACTGGAACAGAAACGTTCCATTTTCATTAACAAAAAGCTTGAGAGGTGCACTGACTTGGAGTTGCAGTTGTTTAGTGTCTTTATCCTCAGATATCTTCATTTTGAAGCTCTGTATGAGCCTAGATTACATTGTATGGTTAAATGCACTAATTTAAAAATACTTATGGGCTAACATTTGTTGATGTAGAACTTGCTACTTATTCGTCACCACAATTTCTGCCAAATCGCATAGCCTGGTCCTGACTAAAGGTCCCTTCCTTGCTGAAAACACTCATACTGGATTCATACCTGTTTTCCTTAATTATCTACTCATTTAATCTACAGGTGAAACTCGAAAAATTAGAATATCTTGCAAAAGTTCATTTATTTCACTAATGCAACTTAAAAGGTGAAACTAATATATGAGATAGACTCATTACATGCAAAGCAAGATAGTTCAAGCCCTGATGTGTCATAATTGTGATGATTATGGCTTACAGCTCATGAAGACCCCAAATCAGCAATATCAGAAAATTAGAATATTGTGAAAAGGTGCAATATTCTAGGCTCAAATTGTCCCACTCTAATCAGCTAATTAAGCCATAACACCTGCAAAGGGTTCCTGAGCCTTTAAATGGTCTCTCAGTCGGGCTCAGTAGAAATCACAATCATGGGAAAGACTGCTGACCTGACAGTTGTGCAGAAAATCATCATTGACACCCTCCATAAAGAGGGAAAGCCTCAAAAGGTAATTGCAAAAGAATTTGGATGTTCCCAAAGTGCTGTCTCAAAGCACATTAATAGAAAGTTATGTGGAAGGGAAAAGTGTGGAAGAAAAAAGTGCACAAGCAGCAGGGATGACCACAGCCTGGAGAAGATTGTCAGGAAAAGGCCATTCAAAAGTGTTGGGGACTTTCACAAGAGCCACCACACACATACGGATCCTGGACATGGGCTTCAAATGTCATATTCCTCTTGTCAAGCCACTCCTGAACAACAAACAAAGTCAGAAGTGTCTTACCTGGGCTAAAGAAAAACAGACCTGGTCTGTTGCTCAGTGGTCCAAAATCCTCTTTTCTGATGAGAGCAAAATTTGCATCTCATTTGGAAACCAAGGACCCAGAGTATGGAGGAAGAATGGAGAGGCACACACTGAAAGATGCTTGAAGTCCAGTGTGACGTTTCCACAGTCTGTGTTGATTTGGGGAGCCATGTCATCTGCTGGTGTTGGTCCACTGTGCTTCATTAAGTCCAGTGTCAACGCAGCCGTCTACCAGGAGATTTTGGAGCCCTTCATGCTTCCTTCCACAGACAAGCTCTATGGGGAAGCTGACTTCATTTTCCAGCAGGACTTGGCACCTGCCCACACTGCCAAAAGCACCAAAACCTGGTTCAATGACCGTGGGATTACTGTGCTTGATTGGCCAGCAAACTCGCCTGACCTGAACCCCATAGAGAATCTATGGGACATTGCCAAGAGAAAGATGAGAAACATGAGACCGAACAATGCAGAAGAGCTGAAGACCGCTATTGAAGCATCCTGGTCTTCCATAACACCTCAGCAGTGCCACAAGCCGATAGCTTCCATGCCACGCTGCATTGAGGCAGTAATTGCTGCAAAAGGGGCCCAAACCAAGTACTGAGTACATACAGTATGCATGCTTATACTTTTCAGAGGTCCAATATTGTTCTACAGGTATGTACATTCCTTGTTTTATTGATTGCATGTAATATTCTAATTTTCTGAGATTGTGGATTTTGGGTTTTCATGAGCTGTATGCCATAATCATCACAATTATGACAAATCATGACTTGAACTATCTTGCTTGGCATGTAATGAGTCTATCTCATATATTAGTTTCACCTTTTAAGTTGCATTACAGAAATAAATGAACTTTTGCACAATATTGTAATTTTTCGAGTTTCACCTGTATACATATACACTTGACGAAAAAAAAAAACCTCAGTTGGTCATATGGGTGTAATTTATTATTTATTTTTAAAGGGATAGAAAAGTCAAAATTAAACTTGCATGATTCAGATAGAGCATGTAGTTTTAAGACACTTTTAAATTCAATTCTATTTTCAAATGTGCTTTGTTCTCTTAGTAACCCTTAAAAAATGAATACGCTCATATCATGCACAAGTTGGAGCTGCTGCTAATTGGTGCCTGCACACATTTGTCTCTTGTGATTGGCTAAATAGATATGTTCAGCTTCCTGTGAGTAGTGCAATGCTGTCCCTTCAACAATGGATAACAAGAGAATGAAGAAAATGTTATAATAGAATTAAATTGGAAAGTTGTTTAAAATTGTATGTTCTGGATCATAAAAGAAAATGTTAGGGTTTACTATCCCTTTAATGTTTTGTGTCAGTATATGCTGCAAGACATAGGAAGTATCCATTTCTCTTTGCTCTTGCTAACTTTAATCAAGGAAATTATGCAGATTTCTAGCAGAATATCAGTCCCCTTTCTTCTGTGATGTGAAAACCAGTACATTAGTTTTGAAGTAGAAGAAGCATGGTTTGACTTAATTAAAAGGGTGTATTTATATATATATACTGTATATATATATATATAGCAATCAATCCAAAAGAGAGCACTCGCCGTGGTACAAAATCGTGTTTATTTCATCATGTACACGTTTTCGGGGAGTGACCCCGTCAACAGACAAGTGAGCAAAACGAACAAACGTGTGTACTTACCAAGTGCTACTATTTAAAGGGTGATGTCTGTATGCCGCCAGCTCCTGCGGGAGACTGCGATCCGAAAACTGGAAATGACCGTTGTGACGTCATCACGTCAGGCTCCGGCGGCATATCAGAACACTATTGGCTAAGAACAGTGTAAACATCAATGGTTGCCAAGGTGATATGTGTAATAAGTTTACGAATGGTAGTTATACAGTGAAGTACAATAATGGTATACTAATGCAAATACAGTGATCATACTCAAGTGATCATAATATGGTGGTTTTAATAAAGTGAATTCATTAAGGCCTAGATTTGGAGTTCGGCGGTAGCCGTCAAAACCAGCGTTAGAGGCTCCTAACGCTGGTTTTGGCCGCCCGCTGGTATTTGGAGTCAGTGATTAAAGGGTCTAACGCTCACTTTTCAGCCGCGACTTTTCCATACCGCAGATCCCCCTACGCCATTTGCGTAGCCTATCTTTTCAATGGGATCTTTCTAACGCTGGTATTTAGAGTCGTTTCTGAAGTGAGCGTTAGAGCTCTAACGACAAAACTCCAGCCGCCTGAAAATAGCAGGAGTTAAGAGCTTTCTGGCTAACGCCGGTTCATAAAGCTCTTAACTACTGTACCCTAAAGTACACTAACACCCATAAACTACCTATGTACCCCTAAACCGAGGTCCCCCCACATCGCCGCCACTCGATTTAAATTTTTAACCCCTAATCTGCCGACCGCCACCTACGTTATACTTATGTACCCCTAATCTGCTGCCCCTAACCCCGCCGACCCCTATATTATATTTCTTAACCCCTAACTTGCCCCCCACAACGTCGCCGCCAGCTACTTAAAATAATTAACCCCTAATCTTCCGACCGCAAATCGCCGCCACCTACGTTATCCCTATGTACCCCTAATCTGCTGCCCCTAACATCGCCGACCCCTATATTATATTTATTAACCCCTAATCTGCCCCCCTCAACGTCGCCGACACCTGCCTACACTTATTAACCCCTAATCTGCCGAGCGGACCTGAGCGCTACTATAATAAAGTTATTAACCCCTAACCCGCCTCACTAACCCTATCATAAATAGTATTAACCCCTAATCTGCCCTCCCTAACATCGCCGACACCTAACTTCAATTATTAACCCCTAATCTGCCGACCGGAGCTCACCGCTATTCTAATAAATGTATTAACCCCTAAAGCTAAGTCTAACCCTAACACTAACACCCCCCTAAGTTAAATATAATTTTTATCTAACGAAATAAATTAACTCTTATTAAATAAATGATTCCTATTTAAAGCTAAATACTTACCTGTAAAATAAACCCTAATATAGCTACAATATAAATTATAATTATATTATAGCTATTTTAGGATTAATATTTATTTTACAGGCAACTTTGTAATTATTTTAACCAGGTACAATAGCTATTAAATAGTTAAGAACTATTTAATAGTTACCTAGTTAAAATAATAACAAATTTACCTGTAAAATAAATCCTAACCTAAGATATAATTAAACCTAACACTAGACTATCAATAAAATAATTAAATAAACTACCTACAATTACCTACAATTAACCTAACACTACACTATCAATAAATTAATTAAACACAATTCCTACAAATAAATACAATTAAATAAACTAGCTAAAGTACAAAAAATAAAAAAGAACTAAGTTACAGAAAATAAAAAAATATTTACAAACATAATAAAAATATTACAACAATTTTAAACTAATTACACCTACTCTAAGCCCCCTAATAAAATAACAAAGCCCCCCAAAATAAAAAATTCCCTACCCTATTCTAAATTTAAAAAGTTACAAGCTCTTTTACCTTACCAGCCCTGAACAGGGCCCTTTGCGGGGCATGCCCCAAGAATTTCAGCTCTTTTGCCTGTAAAAGAATAAATACAATACCCCCCCCCAACATTACAACCCACCACCCACATACCCCTAATCTAACCCAAACCCCCCTTAAATAAACCTAACACTAAGCCCCTGAAGATCTTCCTACCTTGTCTTCACCATACCAGGTTCACCGATCCGTCCTGAAGAGCTCCTCCGATGTCCTGATCCAAGCCCAAGCGGGGGCTGAAGAGGTCCATGATCCGGTCAAAGTCTTCATCCAAGCGGGGCAGAAGAGGATCTTCCATCCGATTGAAGTCATCATCCAGGCGGCATCTTCTATGGTCTTCCATCTGGAGCGAAGCGGCAGGATCCTGAAGACCTCCAGCCCGGAACATCCATCCGGACCGACGACTGAACGACGAATGACTGTTCCTTTAAGGGACGTCATCCAAGATGGCGTCCCTCGAATTCCGATTGGCTGATAGGATTCTATCCGATCAGCCAATAGAATGCGAGCTCAATCTGATTGGCTGATTGGATCGGCCAATCGGATTGAACTAGATTCTGATTGGCTGATTCCATCAGCCAATCAGAAAATTCCTACCTTAATTCCGATTGGCTTATAGAATCCTATCAGCCAATCGGAATTCGAGGGACGCCATCTTGGATGACGTCCCTTAAAGGAACAGTCATTCGTCGTTCAGTCGTCGGTCCGGATGGATGTTCCGCGCTGGAGGTCTTCAGGATCCTGCCGCTTCGCTCCGGATGGAAGACCATAGAAGATGCCGCCTGGATGATGACTTCAATCGGATGGAAGATCCTCTTCTGCCCCGCTTGGATGAAGACTTTGACCGGATCATGGACCTCTTCAGCCCCCGCTTGGGCTTGGATCAGGACATCGGAGGAGCTCTTCAGGACGGATCGGTGAACCTGGTATGGTGAAGACAAGGTAGGAAGATCTTCAGGGGCTTAGTGTTAGGTTTATTTAAGGGGGGTTTGGGTTAGATTAGGGGTATGTGGGTGGTGGGTTGTAATGTTGGGGGGGGGGTATTGTATTTATTCTTTTACAGGCAAAAGAGCTGAAATTCTTGGGGCATGCCCCGCAAAGGGCCCTGTTCAGGGCTGGTAAGGTAAAAGAGCTTGTAACTTTTTTAATTTAGAATAGGGTAGGGAATTTTTTATTTTGGGGGGCTTTGTTATTTTATTAGGGGGCTTAGAGTAGGTGTAATTAGTTTAAAATTGTTGTAATATTTTTATTATGTTTGTAAATATTTTTTTATTTTCTGTAACTTAGTTCTTTTTTATTTTTTGTACTTTAGCTAGTTTATTTAATTGTATTTATTTGTAGGAATTGTGTTTAATTAATTTATTGATAGTGTAGTGTTAGGTTAATTGTAGGTAATTGTAGGTAGTTTATTTAATTATTTTATTGATAGTCTAGTGTTAGGTTTAATTTTATCTTAGGTTAGGATTTATTTTACAAGTAAATTTGTTATTATTTTAACTAGGTAACTATTAAATAGTTCTTAACTATTTAATAGCTATTGTACCTGGTTAAAATAATTACAAAGTTGCCTGTAAAATAAATATTAATCCTAAAATAGCTATAATATAATTATAATTTATATTGTGGCTATATTAGGATTTATTTTACAGGTAAGTATTTAGCTTTAAATAGGAATAATTTATTTAATAAGAGTTAATTTATTTCGTTAGATAAAAATTATATTTAACTTAGGGGGGTGTTAGTGTTAGGGTTAGACTTAGCTTTAGGGGTTAATACATTTATTAGAATAGCGGTGAGCTCCGGTCGGCAGATTAGGGGTTAATAATTGAAGTTAGGTGTCGGCGATGTTAGGGAGGGCAGATTAGGGGTTAATACTATTTATGATAGGGTTAGTGAGGCGGGTTAGGGGTTCATAACTTTATTATAGTAGCGCTCAGGTCCGCTCGGCAGATTAGGGGTTAATAAGTGTAGGCAGGTGTCGGCGACGTTGAGGGGGGCAGATTAGGGGTTAATAAATATAATATAGGGGTCGGCGATGTTAGGGCAGCAGATTAGGGGTACATAGGGATAACGTAGGTGGCGGCGGTTTACGGAGCGGCAGATTAGGGGTTAAAAAAAATATGCAGGGGTCAGCGATAGCGGGGGCGGCAGATTAGGGGTTAATAAGTGTAAGGTTAGGGGTGTTTAGACTCGGGGTACATGTTAGAGTGTTAGGTGCAGACGTAGGAAGTGTTTCCCCATAGGAAACAATGGGGCTGCGTTAGGAGCTGAACGCTGCTTTTTTGCAGGTGTTAGGTTTTTTTCCAGCTCAAACAGCCCCATTGTTTCCTATGGGAGAATCGTGCACGAGCACGTTTTTGAGGCCGGCCGCGTCCGTAAGCAACTCTGGTATCGAGAGTTGCATTTGCGGAAAAAATGCTCTACGCTCCTTTTTTGGAGCCTAACGCAGCATTTGATTAAACTCTCGATACCAGAGTTAAATTTATGGTGCGGCCAGAAAAAAGCCCGCGGAGCGTTAACAGCCCTTTTACCGCCGAACTCCAAATCTAGGCCTAAGTGATCTGGCAACCTGGTGGCTTAAAAATCTATATGCGGAACAGGACCGTAATAGGGCACAAAAAATAAAGCAACAGAACGACCATATTACAAGAGATAAGACAAAAGAAGGTAGATAAAACAAGAGAAGATGGAAAAAAAAATGAAAAAAAATGAAAAAGATAGAAATTTTTTTAATTTTTTTTAGAAAAAAATAGAAAAAAATAAATAGAAGAAGTGTGGAAAGAGAAAAGAACACAATTACTGAGCTCTGTGGAGGGAAGCTTGATATGACTATAAATAACCAGGTACTGTAAAATAAATGCAAGCTATAGGACTGGCTATGTTACTTCTATACTAGGAAAAACTACGTATTAACTAGAGGGCCAAGCAGGGTACTGAGCCCTTAACTTTAAGGTCAGGCTCACACAACAGTCTGTGTAGACAAGTGGTGAAATAGAGAAAGCACAGAGGAAAAAAGAAAAATAAGAATAAGGAGGAATAAACCGGCTAGGACAGACAAAAATAAGCTGTTAGTACATGTGCCTATCATTGTAGGAAAAATTATTACAATATATTTAGTACTGGGATAAGCCAAAGACTGTAGAATATAAAGTTAATAAAATTAGGACCAATACATCGTTACTTAGTATTGGTTATTAGGGGTCATTGCTATAAGGCAGTTTCAGGAGACAGTTACTGTTAGCTGTTATATAAGGTTGTTATAAAGGATCGACACATAAAGGATACTATAAGGTTACAAAATTAACTAAAAAGATTACAAAACAGGGATTACAAAAAAGGGGGGATTACAAAAGAGGAATTACAAAAAAACTAATTACAAAAAATGAATAAAAAAAATGAAAAACACTGCTAAGAGACCTATAGAGGCACTATACTAGGCACTATAAAGGCACTTATAAAAGCACTTATAAAAACAGTGCCAGTCCAAATGAGTGTTGAGACCTTTGGGGACCAGTGTTCCCAATTCGTAAGTCCATTTAGCCTCTCGTTAAAGGAGTATTTTTCCTCTGTCCCCTCCTCTCATTAATGGGGGGACGTGATCAATTAGTGTATACCGCAGGTCTTTAACTGTATGCCTCTTTTGGAGGAAATGTCTCGCCACTGGTTGGTCAGACTGATCCCTATCTAAGGCCATCCTATTTGCGGACCTATGGTTGGCCATTCTTGTTTGGAGGTCACCTATGGTCTTCCCAACAAAAAAAAAAACAACAATTGCAATGAAGCAAATAGACTGCATGGGTGGTGGTACACGTAAGTCTATACTTATGTAAGTATTTCTTGCACTTTGATGGATGAATAAAGTAGGAGCCTGTGGTCAGTCCGTTGCAGGTGGTGCACCCTCTGCATTGGTAACATCCAGGTCTTCCCTGTAGCCAGGTGGCTTTTTGATAACAGTGGAATGGATCTGTGTGCACTAAGCTGTCCCTGAGGGACCTCGCAATTTTAAACCCTACTCTAGGGACCGGCATATTTAATAATGGTAAGTTATTATCAGCGGCTATAATCTGCCAATTCTTATGTAAGGCTCTAGACATCCCTTGTTTGTCTTGGGTATAGGTTGTTACAAAGGTCATGTGTGTCTCTTTTGGTTTACTTTGTGCTTTCAAATCCTGTTGTAGTTGTTGTTCCTTGATCCTATGGAGTTCCTTGGTTGGGTACCCCCTCAGTTCAAATCTACCCTGCATCTCATCAAGTTGTTTTATGATGTTGGAATACTCTGTGTTGTTTCTCACAACTCGTTTCAGTTGTGAGATAGAAAGGGACCTTTTAAGGGCCGGGGGTGACAATTGGTATAATGGAGGATTGAGTTGTGGTCTGTTGTCTTTCTAAATAGTGTCGACTGTAATTTGCCATCTTTTTTATACAGTCGAAGATCCAGGAAGTCTATGGTGTCCTTACTGTAATTGATTTTAAATTTTAGAGCTAGAAATGCTTGATTCAACTCCTGGTACCATTGTAAGAGTTCCTTTTCTGTACCCCATTACATTATAAGATCATTTATATATCGTCTGAATAGAATGATCCTAGGATTCTGGAGGTGTATCCATTTCCTCAAATTCTGCACAAAAAGGTTGGCATAGGATGGGGCCATATTAGACCCCATAGCCGTCCCTGTGAGTTGTAGATAAATGTTCTTTTCAAATTTGAAATAATTGCAAGTTAAGCAGAATTCTAATAAGGTGAGCAATACATCCACCGAGAGCCCCAAATATGGATAGCTTAGTAGTGATGGCTCTTAATCCCAACCGGTAGGGTATGACGGTGTAGAGGCTCATCATGTCCAAGGACACTAAGAGGTCCACTTTTTGGATGTTATCCTTTTGTTTTAAGATGTTAAGCAGCATATTAGAGTCCAACAAGTAGAATCTCCTTCTCCTAACAAGTGGCTGTAAGTGGGCATCTACAAAGCAGGTGGATGTTCCAGGGACTTGTGTATTTTTTGGACCGTATAGAAAACCAGCAGCCTAGGATGAGAAGACTTCAGATATTCCAGCTCTTGTACTGTGATTTGTCCCTCTTCTTTTTTTTCCTACAATGATAGGCACATGTACTAACAGCTTATTTTTTGTCTTTCCTAGCCGGTTTATTCCTCCTTATTCTTATTTTTCTTTTTTCCTCTGTGCTATCTCTATTTCCCCACTTCTCTACACAGACTGTTGTGCGAGACTGGCCTTAAAGTTAAGGGCTCAGTACCCTGCTTGGCCCTCTAGTTAATACATAGTTTTTCCTAGTATAGAAGTAACGTAGCCAGTCCTATAGCTTGCATTTATATTACAGTACCTAGTTATATATAGTCATATCAAGCTTTTCTCCACAGAGTTCAGGAATTGTGTCCTTTTCCCTTTCCCCACTTTTTTCTACCTTCTTCTATTTATTTGTTTCTATTTTTTTCTATCTTTTTAAAAAAAAAAAAAAAATTTTTTTATCTTCTCTTGTTCTATCTACCTTCTTTTGTCTTATCTCTTGTAATAAGGTCGTTCTGTTGCTCTATTATTTTTGCCCTATTACTGTCCTGTTCTGCATATAGATTTTTGAGCCACAAGATTGCCAGATCACTTAATGAATTCACTTTTTCAAAACCACCTAATTATGATCACTTGAGTATGATCAATGTATTTGCATTGGTATACCATTATGTGTAATTTAATTTTTTGTTTTGGGGGTGTGTGGCATAATAAAAGCTTTTAGTGTATGAAAGTTGTAACTAGCTATTATCAAAAAAAAAGTTAGCTTTCTAACTGTAGGAAAAGATAATAAAGCACTGCCTTGCAAGAAGATAATTTTACGAAAATAAGTGTTTTAAATCCGACAACATATCTATAGAAAGGAGTAACTTCACACTACCTTTTTAAAAAAAAAAATATTTTATTTGTTTTTCCAAAAATATACAAGTACAACAGCTGTACGACCAAAGCGTACAAAATGTTCCAAAGACTCAAATAAATACAATTATACAGAAGCAATATAACAGATATAGTAATAACACAGTGACAACTTTATAAAATTCTGAGATCCCTGCTCTCCCATTTTCTCCTAGGAGGGGCAGTCAGATCCTTAAGCGCTATTCTGAAATGAAGGGGAAGGGAGAGGGAGGAAAGGGAGGGGATTCCATGGGAGGGGAGTGGGAAGCTGAAATAAGGAGGAATACTAGGTCTATGGTGGGGCAATCTGGCCAGGCAAATCTGGTGCAGGACAGTGGGCCCTTCTTATAGGTGAGGAAGAAGTTATCTTAGGTTTCAAAGCTGGGGAGCCACGATGTGTCAAATATACTCTTCCATATCGTCCAAACTAGTTCAAAGAGGTCAGAACTTCCCTTAGTGTAGTATATGCTTTTCTCCATAGTGTATATGTAAGCCATTCTGAAGACAATGTCAGACCATGCAGGAGGACTCTCAGTCTCTCCAGTAGATCGGGGAGACCTTTGGAAAGATTGCCGCAAGCATAGTACATAGTACCAATGCGTGAGTAATTTAACGTAGGTTTCATATATGTTGATGCAATGTAATGCTTTTTTTGTAAGAAGAAGTGTGCAGTGCCATTCTTTGGTGGGTGCCGTACAATCTAACTTCCACTCCCATTTAAGAATATGTAGGGCTTTATCTACCGGGGTCGCACCATCCATTATGGTATAGTTAAGAGATAAGGGTTTTCCCAATCTAAGCCCTTGCTGCCATCTAGTTTCCCAAATGGTTAGTTGGCGAGATTGGGAAGGCTTAAAGCCCCAACTGGCCAAAAAGCTAGTAACCCTGGTGTATTCAAATTTCATGTACGGTGGGGTGGGTAAGGAGCACTCAATTTGATCAAATGGAATGAATGCGTCTTGAGAAGTTGCTGACCAATGGTCTGCCACCTTCAAAATACCCAGTCTGGCCCAGGATGTCGGGTGTAAATTTGGTAGGCCAGTGAGGAGTCCAGCCATGGTAGTGATTGGGGATGGGTGGGGGGCCATTGGGGATGAGAGTAATGCCATAACTGTTCCCATGCGGCTAGGCATTCCCTAATTAAGTTCACTATTGCAAGGTTTCTCCTACAGTGTGGAGGCGTCCATATCAAGTCCCTCAAGATTAAGTCATAGGGCAAGGAGGCTTGTTCAATGGTTCTCCATTTACATTCAGTCTTTTACTCCCCATTTGGAAATGTTCGTGAGCATGGCTGCCTCATAGTATCTGGAGATAGATGGGGAGGCTACTCCCCCGTGCATTCTGGGGTACTGTAAAAGTTTATGGGCTACTCGGGGGGTTTGTCCTGCCAAATGTATTTGGTGCATGCGCTTTGAAACTGAATAAGGAGGGACCATGGGCAAGCACCTCAAGACGTACGTTAGTTTAGGCAGGTAACTCATCTTTAGGGCTGCTATATGACCCAGCCATGTTATGCACTTGTAACTCCACCTTTGGTTAAGAGCGCGGAGTTCAGCCAAAAGAGGTTTATAACTGTCGTCTATTTTTTGGGGAATTGAAGTGGACAGTTTGACCCCTAAATGGGAGATATATGTATTGTTAGGTACACATTTATATTTGTCTTGTAAGCTAACAGATATGTTCTCAGGGAAGCCACATGTGTAAATTTCCAATTTATTGTTATTTAGTTTGTAATATGAAAGAGCACTGAAAGTCTCAATCATAGACAGGAGTCTAGGGATCTCCCTCATGGGCTTGTAAGAGAATATTGTGGTGTCATCTGCAAACAGAGCCACCTTATGTACTGTGTCATGAAGTGTAATTCCTGCAATCTCTCTGTCTGCTCTAATGGCAGCAGCCAGAGGTTCTATAGCAAGTGCAAAGAGGATAGGCGAGAGAGGACAGCCTTGCCGGGTGCCATTTGAGATAGTGAAAGGAGCTGAGCTAAACCCCAAGCCTCTGACTGAGGCCGTGGGAGCAGAGTAAAGAGCCTGCACAGCTTGTATAATGCGTGTCGGACAGTGGAAGGTCTCCAGGACCCCCCACAAATAGTCCCACCGGACCCGGTCAAACGCCTTCTCAGCATCAAGAGAAAGCACAACGAGTGGCTTATTAATTTTTTTAGCCTCTAAGAGAATATTAAGAAGCCCCCTGTGTTGTCTGAACCCTCCCTTCCAGGGATAAAGCCTACTTTATCAGGGTTAATGAGAGTAGTGAGCAGTTTTGCTAATCTGTTGGCCAATATCTTTGAGTATATTTTAACGTTGGTATTAATAAGTGAGATGGGTCTATAATTTGCACAAAGGGTCAGGTCTTTATTGGGTTTGGGGATTGTGATGATGGAGGCCTCAAGAAACTCATTACAAAATTTGCCCTCATCCATCGCCAAATTATAAAATCTAGTGAGGATAGGTGTAATCTCTTGTAGATATGTCTTATAGAAGATTGTGGTAAAACCGTCAGGACCGGGGGCCTTAAGGAGTTTCAGGTTTTTGATCACCTGTTTGACCTCCTGATAGGTAATGGGGACATTGATGCTTTCAATTTGGCTCTCATCCATGGTAGGCAGCCTCAAAGAGTGCAGGAATGGGCCTATGGCTTCTGAAGGGGCCAGCCGAAATGTCATCTCATCTTTAATGTTGTAGAGTTCAGAATAATACTTATTGAACTGCTCACCTATGTGAGATGGGAGTCTGAAAAATTGGGTGCCTTGTCTGAACTCATGGATGCGGGATGCGCTAGTGCGGTGTCTAAGTTTGTTAGCAAGAAGGGTATCCGCTTTGTTACCTTTTGAGTACATAAGCTGCTTTAGTCTAAGTAAGTTGGTTTGAGTCTTAGTAAATTCTAGATGACATATGTGCCTTCTAAGGTCATTGACCTCTAACTCAATATCTATGTTGTCTGAGGTGCGTCTTTGAAGCTCAAGCACCAGTAGCCTACAATGAGCCTGAGACAGAGAGAGTCCCGCTTGTTTAATCAAATGCGTAAAAAAAGGCCTCTAGTAGTGGCCTTAAAAGCCCCCCATATTATGTCTTCACAGATCTCAGGGATGTCATTAATGTGGAGGGTAAAGAGTATTTATTTTCTAATTTCCTCTCTAAAGGGAATATCTGACAGAAGGGGGTGAGGTAACCTCCAGTGGGGTCTAGATCTGGTGGTGTGTTTGGAGTCTAGGTCCATTAAAACTTGATCGTGGTCGGACCATGGGCAAGTACAAATACTTGTGGACCATATAAGGTCTAATGAGTCAGAGTGGCAGAAAAAATAATCCAGTCTAGAAAATGTAGAGTGGGGATGAGAGAAGTGGGTGTATTCCCTATCTCGGGGGTGAAGGGATCTCCAAACATCAAAGAAGTTAAACTGGGACATGAGCTCTCTATATCTACAACTTGTTGGGTCAGGGCCAGTGGATCTCTTCCTAGGAGGTCTCATCTTTCTATCCAGCCCACCGTCCCACATCATGTTCAGATCGCCCACCAGGATCACTCTTCCCTGCTTGTACTGTTCTACCTTATTTAGAATTTTATTTAGGTATCTAGGCTGTAGGGTATTGGGTAGGTAGATAGAAACCAATGTGTAGGTGACATGGTCAAGGATACATACCAGGATAAGGTATCTCGCTTGTGAGTCCCCAATCACTTGGAGAGGCTTGAAAGCCACTCTTTTATGGACAAAATGGCTACACCTCTAGGAGTAGGAAGCAACCTCCATAACGGGGAAGTCCCGAGAAATCAACGTAAGGGGGGAGATTACGTTGATTTCTCGGGACTTCCCCCAGCAGATATGTCTCCTGGTGGAAGGCCACATCAGCTTTATGGAATTGTAAGGTTCTGGATAGTAGGCTCCTCTTACCAACATTGTTAAGGCCCCTGACATTGTGGGTCAGGAACCCGAGGGAGGCCATTTATGGGTCTAGGTTCCTTTAACAGCAATAAAGGGGGAAAGGGTCAAGATGGGAGTGGATTAGGTGAGTAAGAAGGGAGTAAGGAGGGGTCTGGTGGAAAAATTCCGCCTGTGTGGAACCCTAACATGGGCTCCAATGTCTGGGGGAAGAGCCAGTCCGTACTAGGATGGAAGGGCCAATGTGTGAGTAGCCCCATTCACTGAGAAAAAATATATAACAAACTCGCTAATTTCCTAATTCACTTAAGTGGGGTTGGGAGAGGGATAGGACAAGGAAAAGGGGAAAATGGGAGAGGGGATTGGTGGAAGTAGTCCATCTAAGTAGGACCCTAGTGTGGGTCCCTAAGTGGGGGGGAGGCTAACACGAGCTGAGAAAAGGAGGCTGACAAGGTCTCACGTATAAATTTCAATAGTACAAACAATATAAAGAAGCCTATCAAACTGAGAGCAGCATAAAACTCAACATGATGAGAGCTTACTTTAGACACAAATATGTCCCTTCTGAGAGGTGTGAGGGTTTCTCAGGACAGTAGGGTCTAGGACAAGATTGGGTAAACCGCTCTCACAAGTATTTCACAACAGTATAAACAGTGTAAACTAGCTTATCAAACTAAGACAGGCATAATACTCAACATGATGTAGACATGGCTTAGAGTTAATAATATCCGTTTTGTTAGATGTGGGTGTTGTTCAGGTTGGTAGGGCCTGAGGTCTTAAAGGCTGATCCGGGGCACTAGGTTTTTGTCTCTTAGATCCATGTTCTCTAGTGGACCACTGAGGAGCTGAAGGCCGTAATTTAGAAGGAGGTGCTGGCCCTTGTTGGTCTGGTTCAATCAAGAGACCCCAATTTGCCAAGAAGATACTGCCCAGTGAGGGAGAGGAGACAATGTTTGTTTTGTTATCCTTTGTGATAATAAGCTTGGTAGGGAAACCCCATCTGTATTTAATGTTGGCCTTCCTTAGTTGCATGGTCAAGGGGGCATAACGTCGACCATCGATCTTGGTCTTAGGGCTCTGTGCGCCCTCTCCATAGTGTGTGATTTGCCTTCAAGTGGGCTTCAAGTTGGCCCAGCAATTCTAAAAATAGTGACTTGAGGAAATCTTGTAGCTCACTAGTGGAAACGGTTTCTGGGATACCTCTGAAGCGGACATTGTTCCTTCTGGCTCTGTCCTCAACGTCCGCCAATTTCAGTTCCAATTGAGTTATTTGATCGGCTAGATTCTCAGCATAAGAAAGCAAATTGGAGTGGTCAGTGGCCAAATCATCTTGCTGCCGTTCCAGGGTGTCCACGCTATCTCCTATTTCTGCTATATCCTTTCTCAAATCTGCTGAACTACGCTGTATTTCCGAAGTGATAGATTTGATCTGAACTGCAAGCATTGTCTTCATGGTATTTTCAGTAATGTAATGTTGCAAATTGGCTGTAGATTGAGTGCTTGACTGAGAGCCTTCATCTTGAGAATCTTCATCGCTACCCATACTCTTACCTTGGGTCGGGTCTGTGAACCATTGAGAAAAGTGGTCCAGGACTGTTTTCTTAACTCCTGAGGGGGTCTGGGGGCGCCTCCTCAAAGTGTGTGGCATCTTGGGTCGGGGCATAGGAATCACTTTGCACCTAGGTGCAATAGCGCAAATATTTTATCACAACCTGTAAAATGTATGAGTTAAATGGATCTAAGCCTGTCTATTCTAGAGCATAAATAAAACCCTAGACATACAATATAAGAGTGAGAGCGGGACTGAAAGCTACCTATGTATATAAGCTAAGCCATTTTACTTGTAATGTCACCCAGATTAAATATAAGTTTACTAAGTGCCGTATATGCGGCGAGGGCCTCCACAGATCCTCATGCACCTTGGGGAAGATGGGATACGACCATGAGGATGGGGAAAAGGAGAGGGGAAGTGACAAACCCATACAAGCTGAATCGGAAAGGATGAGGTGCGAGGGGACCCGTAACAATTAATCTCCACTAATGAGACTTACAATTTACCATTAATATTCTTAGTACAAAGGATATATGCAATGAAGCAAGATAATTTACACAATATCAAGAATATAAGACAGTTATAGCTCGTCACACTTTGGGTGTAGGCCCTAATATGGCAAGGCTGATAAAGCAGCTATGAGGTGGAAACTCTATGCACAGAACCTATGTGGATATGTTCTCTCCCTAAATTTAGCGGGATTATGATGGGAAGTTAGAAGTCTGCCTTTAGTGATTGGCAATTAATCTGAGTGTGTAGGTGGGCACTAGCCAATATCACAGATCTGACTATTAACTAGGGGTGGGAGGATAAGTATGTAGTTTGAGAAATCTGAGGTCACAGATGTGTGGGAGGCTATTGTAGACTAAATGTTCCCAAGAGATCGATTATAAGCAGTATAAAAAAAGGCATGAAAATAACACTCCACTCTAGGTGTTAGCCTCGGAGGTACATAAGCTGACGCAGCAGCTAATATTAAAGAAAGGAACAGTTCTGCAAGCCAAGTGTACAGTATCCCACATAGGATTGTAGCCCAAGGTTTATGTGGGCCTATATTACAAGCTGCCTGTGTGGTTAGGTGGAGGTTCAAGCTTAAGTTAGAGGGGAAGAAAATAAAAGCAACAAAGCAAACCCTCCTTCATGATGTAGGTCAGCCCAGGTTCAGATGGAGCCCAACTGCAATATGCCTGCAGGAGTTATAACCCACTAGTAAGGTAACAGGCAGTCAATGTAAGGTGAGTAAGTGTGGATGGTAGGTCAGAGGCCTTTATCAACAAAAGAGATCCAGTTAGGAATCTGGTGCAAAGACCCTTCAGAGATTAGTGAGAATGGCAGAACTCCATATTGAGTAGGGGGGTAGTGCTATAGGTATCCAACTAGATGGTGAGGCCAGGTAAGCAGGTGTAACTGTATAAATGGGGTGATGTATTATGGCAGCCTGTAACCCCCAATTGAGCAAAGTAAGTACCTGAATACCCTCTATAGGTGAGGACCTGTGACTCCGTTCCTGTGTGGAGGGCGTTGGGACTTGGCAGAGCAGTTAGTCTCCACTGAGCAATAGGTAATAAGCGCTAGGCCGAAGCCTCAACGATGGCTGCCGTTCATGTCTCTCTGAAGAGGGAGCTGATTCCTTGGTGCAGCTGTGATCCTATCTCTCAGGGCTCTACCACATTAAGCCCCCTCTGCTGCCTATCTGGCCGCAGTTCCGGTAGGGTATGGGAAGCAGTCTCCTGAGGGAAGATGTCCTCCTCCCCTCTGTCAGTGGCGTCTCTCTCTCGGGCCGCAAGATGGCCGCATTTCGTGCCAAGCCTGGTGCCGGGAACTTCACCTGGGATGTGTGCGATCAGGCCCCCGCAGCTACTCACACCACTCCAATAAACTCACGGAGCAGGCCACCTCACATCTTCCTCCTTCTTCACCTACTCCGAAATAGATCCACGACCCTCTGGAGCATGATGAGCGTCAGACTTGCAGGAGGGCTGATTGGCTTGTGGTCTGCAACCTAGATGGTCTGTCAAATAGTTATTAATGACTTTTGGGCTGTTCCACGGAGTAATAGTGGGGTATTGATTGCTTAGTTACACTAAGTACCCCACAGAGCTGGTTAATCTGCCCAAATGTAGAGTTATTTTAAACTTTTATGTATGTTTAGGATGGGAGTTCTGTGTCAGCAAGTCTGCTCCGCTCAACGGTCAGCTCCGCCCCCTATCTACCTTTTTTTAATCCATTTGCATGGTGCAATAAATATCTGCTAGGAAGGTAATTGTTATAAAAATCCTGATTTCATAAATTCCCCAATTAAGGGCTACAGTAGATTACAAGTGGTGGCCTATTTAGTGCTACCGCTTGAGCAATAAATTCACTAGAAGTAAGCTTTTTGCGTGCGTCGGTAGTGCATGTATTATTAGTTGAAATATTTCACACTCCAATGTGCTTCAAATAGCAGAATATGTTCTATTTATTCTTTAATACATATTTATATATATATATATATATGAGATTTTTTTTAGTTGTAAAATATATATATATCTATATATATATATATATATATATATATATATATATTTATCTATAGGTTTAGATATACCGATATATATAGGAATACTTAGAACATATTCCCCTGTGTGAAGAACTTTGGAATGTGAAACATTTACAGTACATACACAGTTAAACACTTTATTAAATATGAGTATTGCATGAATATGATTTTTATGTTTTCAGCTACTGAATTGCAAAGGGCTCCAATCCATCTGTGCTCAGGGTGCAATATTCTTTCTTGACAACTTCCATGAATGACTCCCTACTGTCTATATACTTAATTCTGACCCTGACTGACTTTTAATTACATAGGGCTAGATTACAAGTGGTGAGCAAAAGTTTGCAGCCAGGTTTTTGCGATAGTTTGCAGGTTAAATTGCGCTAAACTTGTAAAATGATTACTGCACTCTCAGAGCTGTTGTTAACTGTTTTGCGCAGTGGCGGCTCTAGGAACAATATATGGGGGGGCACAAAAGATACCACAGTCAAAACTGGGGGGCACTAATAATTTTCACCACTAAAACATACCACTGAAAAAAACTAACTGCTAGATTTAGAGTTCTGCGGCCAAAGGGGTGCGTTAGCTATGCGTGCTTTTTTCTCCCAATGTTTCCTATGGGGAAACACTTCCTACGTCTGCACCTAACACCCTAACATGTACCCCAAGTCTAAACACCCCTAACCTTACACTTATTAACCCCTAATCTGCCGCCCCCGCTATCACTGACCCCTGCATATTTTTTTAACCCCTAATCTGCCACTCCTTACACCGCCGCCACCTACGTTATCCCTATGTACCCCTAATCTGCTGCCCCTAACACCGCTGACCCCTATATTATATTTATTAAACCCTAATCTGCCGCCCCCAACGTCGCCGCCACCTACCTACACTTATTAACCCCTAATCTGCCGACCAGACCTCACCGCTACTATAATAAAGTTATTAACCCCTAATCCGCCTCACTCCCGCCTCAATAACCCTATAATAAATAGAATTAACCCCTAATCTGCCCTCCCTAACATCACCGACACCTAACTTCAAGTATTAACCCCTAATCTGCCGACCGGACCTCACCGCTACTCTATTAAATTTATTTACCCCTAACGCTAAGTCTAACCCTAACACTAACACCCCCCCTAAGTTAAATATAATTTTTATCTAACGAAATAAATTAACTCTTATTAAATAAATTATTCCTATTTAAAGCTAAATACTTACCTATAAAATAAACCCTAATATAGCTACAATATAAATAATAATTATATTGCAGCTATTTTAGGATTAATATTTATTTTACAGGCAACTTTGTATTTATTTTAACCAGGTGCAATAGCTATTAAATAGTTAATAACTATTTAATAGCTACCTAGTTAAAATAATTACAAAATTACCTGTAAAATAAATCCTAACCTAAGTTACAATTAAACCTAACACTACACTATCAATAAATTAATTAAATAAAATACCTACAAATATCTACAATTAAACCTAACATTACACTATCAATAAATTAATTAAATAAAATACCTACAAATAAATACAATTAAATAAACTAACTAAAGTACAAAAAATAAAAAAGAACTAAGTTACAAAAAATAAAAAAATTATTTACAAACATTAGAAAAAGATTACAACAATTTTAAGCTAATTACACCTACCCTAAGCCCCCTAATAAAATAACAAAGCCCCCCAAAATAAAAAAAATGCCCTACTCTATTCTAAAATAAAAATAGAAAAGCTCTTATACCTTACCAGCCCTTAAAAGGGCCTTTTGCGGGGCGTGCCCCAAAGAATTAAGCTCTTTTGCCTGTAAAAAAAAAACATACAATACCCCCCCCAACATTACAACCCACCACCCACATACCCCTAATCTAACCCAAACCCCCCTTAAATAAACCTAACACTAAGCCCCTGAATATCTACCTACCTTATCTTCACCATGCTGGGTACCACCGATCCATACAGAGGAGCCTCTGAAGTCTTCATTCAAGCCCAAGCGGGGGCTGAAGAAGTTCATCATCGGGCTGAAGAGGTCCATCATCGGGCTGAAGTCTTGATCCAAGCGGGCGCTGAAGAAGTCCATCATCGGGCTGAAGAGGTCCATCATTGGGCTGAAGTCTTGATCCAAGCGGGCACTGAAGAGGTCCATCGTCAGGCTGAAGTCTTCTATCAAGCGGCATCTTCAATCTTCATCCATCCGGAGCGGAGCCATCTTCTTCCAGCCAATGCGGATCCATCCTCTTCTACCAATGCCTACTCGCCGAATGACGGTTCCTTTAAATGAAGTCATCCAAGATGGCGTCCCTCGAATTCCGATTGGCTGATAGGATTCTATCAGCCAATCGGAATTAAGGTAGGAAAATTCTGATTGGCTGATGGAATCAGCCAATCAGATTCAAGTTCAAACCGATTGGCTGATCCAATCAGCCAATCAGATTGAGCTTGTATTCTATTGGCTGTTCAGATCATAGGGATAACGTAGGTTGTGGCGGTGTGCGGTCGGCAGATTAGGGGTTAAAAAAATTTATTAGAGTGGTGGCGATGTGGGGGGACCTCGGTTTAGGGGTACATAGGTAGTTTATGGGTGTTAGTGTACTTTAGAGCACAGTAGTTAAGAGCTTTATGAACCGGCGTTAGCCCAGAAAGCTCTTAACTCCTGGCTTTTTGCTGCGGCTGGAGTCTTGTCACTCACTTCAGCCAAGACTCTAAATACCAGCGTTAGAAAGATCCCATTGAAAAGATAGGATACGCAAATGGCGTAGGGGGATCTGCGGTATGGAAAAGTCGCGGCTGCAAAGTGAGCGTTAGACCCTTTCCTGACTGACTCTAAATACCAGTGGTAGCCCAAAACCAGCGTTAGGAGCCCCTAACGCTGGTTTTGACGGCTAACGCCAAACTCTAAATCTAGGCGTTAATAAATAAATAAATATATATATATATACAGGTGAAACTCGAAAAATTAGAATATCATGCAAAAGTTCATTTATTTCACTAATGCAACTTAAAAGGTGAAACTAATATATGAGATAGACTCATTACATGCAAAGCAAATAGTTCAAGCCGTGATTTGTCATAATTGTGATGATTATGGCTTACAGCTCATGAAAACCGCAAAGCCTCAGAAAATTTGAATATTGTGAAAAGATGCAATATTCTAGGCTCAACATGTCCCACTCTAATCAGCTAATTAAGCCATAACACCTGCAAAGGGTTCCTGAGCCTTTAAATGTTCTCTCAGTCAGGTTCAGTAGGAATCACAATCATGGGAAAGACTGCTGACCTGACAGTTGTGCAGAAAACCATCATTGACACCCTCCATAAGGAGGGAAAGCCTCAAAAGGTAATTGCAAAAGAAGTTGGATGTTCCCAAAGTGCTGTATTAAAGCACATTAATAGAAAGTTATGTGGAAGGGAAAAGTGTGGAAGAAAAAGGTGCACAAGCAGTAGGTATGACCTCAGCCTGGAGAAGGTTGTCAGGAAAAGGCCATTCAAAAGTGTTGGGGACTTTCACAAGGAGTGTACTGAGGCTGGAGTCAGTGCATCAAGAGCCACCACACACAGATGGATCCTGGATATGGGCTTCAAATGTTGTATTTCTCTTGTGAAGCCACTCCTGAACAAACAACGTCAGAAGCGTCTTACCTGGGCTAAAGAAAAACAGACCTGGTCTGTTGCTCAGTGGTCAAAGTCCTCTTTTCTGATGAGAGCCAATTTTGCAACTCATTTGGAAACCAAGGACCCAGAGTATGGAGGAAGAATGGAGAGGCACACACTGCAAGATGCTTGAAGTCCAGTGTGAAGTTTCCACAGTCTGTGTTGATTTGGGGAGCCATGTCATCTGCTGGTGTTTTGTTCCACTGTGCTTCATTAAATCCAGGGTCAATGCAGCCGTCTACCAGGAGGTTTTGGAGCACTTCATGCTTCCTTCCACAGATGAGCTCTATGGGGATGCTGACTTCATTTTCCAGCAGGACTTGGCACCTGCCCACACTGCCAAAAGCACCAAAACCTGGTTCAATGACCGTGGGATTACTGTGCTTGATTGGACAGCAAACTCGCCTGACCTGAACCCCATAGAGAATCTATGGGACATTGCCAAGAGAAAGATGAGAAACATGAGACCGAACAATGCAGAAGAGCTGAAGGCCGCTATTGAAGCATCCTGGTCTTCCATAACACCTCAGCAATGCCACAGGCTGATAGCTTCCATGCCATGCCGCATTGAGGCAGTAATTGCTGCAAAATGGGCCCAAACCAAGTACTGAGTACATACAGTATGCATGCTTATACTTTTCAGAGGTCCAATATTGTTCTATGTACAATCCTTGTTTTATTGATTGCATATAATATTCTAATTTTCTGAGATTGTGGATTTGGGGTTTTCATGAGCTGTAAGCCATAATCATCACAATTATGACAAATCACAAAATCATTTTCCAGAAGCAGGAAAAATATATACCTTAGCCTTTCTGGCATATGAATTTTTTTGCTTATTATAGGATTGTTTGGATTATATAATATCCCCGTTTAGCTCTGACACTATTGTCAGATATCCACCTAATGCCAGTTACTATTGGTAATGTGGAATGAATAGCCACGCTGGGATAATAGTAAGGTTCCTGGCTTGATTATGTATATATTTTTCCTGCTGCCCCTTTCTGTTACATTAACATTAGCCTAGAGGGTAATAATATTGATACGATCTATGCAGCTTTGTCATAAGTGTTTGAATTTCCTACGCACACTCCTGTCATTTTATGTTATTTTATTGTTACTTAGAGACTGTCGACGGGCGTCCTGGTTACCATGACAACCGATGACGCAGTGATTCACGGCGCCGCTGTCTGACTTCCGGAACGCCGTCGACAGGGATGCACTTGGGAGCAGGTTATGGCTATAAATGGTGAGTTATATGTTTTATCTGTAAGAAGTTGTCTGAAGACTGGGGCAACCCCGAAACGTCACATTAAACTTGTTTGCTACTACTAAGACCCGGTGAGTGCTTTTTACTTGTGGATGAATGTGCTATACTTTTAAAAGCACCCCGGGCAGGCTGGACTTATGTAAACGGTGTTTCTGTGAGTGCTTTTATCTCTCTGGACAATATATATATATATATATATATATATATGAACAAAGGTAAATGCACTCTCAGGTCTTCCACAATTTACTTTATTGTAACGTTTTCGGGGTTCACAACCCCTTCATCAGGGTTGTGAACCCCGAAAACGTTACAATAAAGTAAATTGTGGAAGACCTGAGAGTGCATTTACCTTTGTTCATATATGCTATCTATATTTGCACCCAGGCTGTTGTCTCTTGGTGGGCTGACCTGGAAACTGCTTGGATATATATATATATATATATATATATAAGAGCTTAGGAAAGGGAGGGCACTCTCAGGATTTATATAAATCAAAGACAATGTATTGTTTTTTACAACAACATTAGTAAGTCATAGAAATAGGTTGACGTTTCGACTTACGTAGAAGCCTTCATCAAGACAAGTGAACAACTGTCAAACAAAAGAGAAAGAAAAAACAACCAAAATTGAAAACACATAGCAAAATAACAATACATAATCCCACCACCAAACTGTTCGCAAACTGAAAAATAAAAATGAAAATAAACAAACCAAAATAAAAAATAAAAATGAGGCATACCCATAAACATAAAGCTAGGAGAATCAACAATACAGTACCCTCTAAACTCTCAATCCGCAATGGGCATGCACTGGTGGAGCATTGACTTAATATGGGATAAAAACAATAAAGTATTCACAGCGTGTCAGTGAAACACCATACAGATGAACAATTTAGACTTATGGAAGTACAACCCACGGTGGGCTGCCATGTAGTTCCCAGACCCACAAAGCAAGACATGTCAGTCTCTACACATAGTTAACAACTGCCAAGGGCTCAGAGGCCGCCAACCATACCATATAGTATACTTCTAATGCGTCCACTCGGATTGACACATCATGATTAAATAGCAAACCATATTTTTATATGCTATCCAATTTAGACCTAAGAGAGGTAAGCCCGCCAGGCCCCACTAATCAGAATGACATATCCCATTTACATAGCTGTGATAACCAATAAGATGCTACACGTCTACCATGGCAGTGAGGTGTGATACTATCACTTCTCCTAGTAACATCACCCATGCGTTTAATTCAACCCAGGGGACAAACTTATAGTGAGGCAATATCTACCTTACCGAATTAAAAGACAATCAGTGTATTAACATGCCCGCAGTATGCACAAACCAGCGCTATGTAATAACAAAGATGATACAGTGTAGTACCTATTACCCATACAACTGGCAATCAGACACAGTACGCATTAGTCATGCTAAGCCCTAACCGCTGGAGATTCAAAAACGTCCACAGACTTGTGAACATCGTGGTAGTATACTCGTAGTACCAGTGCATAAACACATACATCACCACAATACATGACAGTGGTGGCAGCCATGGAAACCAGATATGTTATCAAAACCAGCCCGTATCATGTGGTTAAATAAAGCTGACAACCTATCACTGCAAAACAATCAGGAATATCTAACTCTGGTTTCATAAGTGTGAACCCCTCTATAGCTCAGATATAAGACCAAATCGTGATCATAAAATAGACCTAACTCACTCACACTCAACTGAATGTGGCCCCTACAGCCATTAAGTGTGTCATTGTGAACATCCAGGTAGTAAACCATAATAACAAGAAACTGCCTTATACGTTACCTCATATCAGCATCTTTCGACCGCATACAACAACACCGGTAGGATAGAATGTTGCTATCCAGAACTGGAAGCTATTTAAGTCATCACCTCCTGGCTCTCATTGGTCAGCCACTGGGGTGTGTCCGTGTAAAACATAGAACAGCTGTGTTAGATACAGATGAGTGCTGTCAATGCTGAATATACTGATTACACAGTTAGTTGCCGTGATCCACTGCTACTAAGTCAGCAGACACCTAGAGGCAGGTGCTAGCCAATGGAACTGTTATATGCAACAAATTAAAGAAAGGATGTGTCACGTATTCTAACCACAATGTAGTGTAAAACAGAGTCTGCCTTAAAAACATAAGTACATAGTCAAAGACATTGCCAATTGCATACAGATGCATACAGATGTGTTCAACACAATGCAAATACAAGGGGTACATCAGCCCATGGGAACACATCCTATAATTATAGAGCTTAGAGGGGAAAAGCCTATAGAATACTTACAAGAGATAGTGGGAACTATACACAGAATATGTCATAACATGTTTATAACCAAATTAGTAAAACACAGAATAATCTAAGTGCATATTAAGTCCATGAGGGCTGAGTGTATTCAGCCGATAAATCCAGCGGCTTTCACAGCATAATAGTTCATTATGCCTATTGCCACCCCTTCTGGGGGGGATCACCATGTCAATGAGCATAGCTTTCAAAGATGACACTGAATGTTTATGCTCCAGGAAGTGGCTTGCCACAGGCTGGTCTGAGCTGCCATCCTTCAGTGCAGCCCTGATGGCACTTTTGTGATTGGCTAGCCTCTCCCTGAAGGTAGTGGTGGTCTTACCAATGTAATACCTGCCACAGGGGCAAGTCAAGAAGTAGACCACAAACTGAGAAGTACAAGTTAGGTGGTGCCTTATCAAGTTGGTCTTATTGGTATGGGGATAGTGGAACTTAGAACCAGTTAGCAACGAGTTACACGTAACACAATTACCACATTTGAAACATCCTGGCTTTGCATTGGCCAACCAGGTTTGGGGTTTCTTCCATGGGTCAGTTTTCAGCAACATTGATCTAAGGTTCTGGTTAATCCTATGCACAACTCTGGGTGGTGTTGATCCAGCAAACGGCAAAGAGTGGTCGTCCCTTATTAAGTGCCAGTTCTGACGGACAATGCCGCCAATTTTGTTTGATACTGGGCTGTATGAGGTCACAAAATTTAATTGCTTATCATCTTTACCCATCTTTGGTTTCCTCTCAATGAGAGATAATTGATTGAAATGGGCCACTTCCTTGTGAACCTGCTCCACTAATCCCGGACTGTACCCTCTTTGAATTTCAACTTCATATCCTGGAGCTGTGTAACCTGATTAGTGAGGTCAGGATTATTCCGTATGACTCTCAACAACTGTGATTTGATGATGCCCGCTTTCAATTGTCTGGGGTGGAAGCTGTCACTTTGTAAGAGGGTGTTCCGATCTGTTGGTTTTGAATACAAAGTAGTACTCAATCTACACCCACTCTCTGTGGTTGTTTTGAAGATGCACAGATCCAAGAAGTGGATTCGTTCATCGCTATGCTCACTTTTGAACGAAACTGAGGGTTCGGCTTCGATGAGGTAATTAATCCATAGATCCAACTCCATTTGGGTACCACCCCACAAAACGAACAAGTCATCAATGTAGCGTTTGTACAATAAGACATCAGGGTTGTGGTCAAGGAAGACGTATTTCTCCTCAAACCAAGCCATAAAGAGATTGGCATACGATGGTGCCATGCTTGATCCAATGGCTGTCCCAACCAGTTGCAGGTAGTACATATCTTCAAACCGAAATTAGTTTTGCGTCAACACCATCAGGAGCCAATCTAGAAATACCTCAATGGGTGGACCATCATACTCAATGCTCATGCGGAATGATTGTATACATACTGTTCACATCTAAGGTCACCAGGATACAAGGAGCGGGAAATGTAACATTTTGTATCATACGTATCAATTGTATTGAATCAAGTAGAAAGGCCTCAGTGTTCCTCACTATGCCTTGAAGATGAAAATCTATGTATACTGATACATTCTGGAACAAGGAACCCACTGCAGAGACTATTGGCCTTCCAGAGGGTTTCACCAGGTCTTTGTGGATTTTTGGAATCGTGTATATGACCGGATACTTCGGGCAGCCTACTGTAAGAAAATCCAAAGTAGTATCATCTATATAGCTGTTATTGTAGGCCACTTGTAAACTGGTATCCAGCATCTTTTTATATACTTTAGTAGGATTAAATGTTAAACATTGATATGTGCTGGTATCCTCCAACTCAGTAAACAATTCTGACCTGTAATAGGTGTAATCCATAATGATCACCGCCCCACCTTTATCAGCTGGGCGTATGATTATAGTGTAGTCTGTCTTAAGTCTCTCTAAGTCATCAAGTTCCAGTTTATTTAAGTTTCTACGAACAGAGGTCACACTCTTACAGGCATGTTCTATGTCCCGGACACAGATATTAGTAAATGTTCAGATAGTCGGATGGGTGGTCTTGGGTTCAAAACTTGATGGTCGTGACAGAGCGGGTTTCGGCCCTGTAGGAGGAGAGTGCTTAAAGTGATCTTTTTACTTCAGAGTACATTGAAATCTGTGGATATCCACCAGGTAGTCTAAAGTATTAGTCTTTGAAGTGGGGACAAAACTTAAACCCCTGCTAAGGATGTTGGTTTCATACTTGTCCAATGGTCTACTGCTGATATTGATCACTACACCCTCGCTTTTATTCAATTTCTTGGTGGTTTTCTTCCACATGCCTCCTCTGCGATTTGCTGGCCTGTGTCTCTTTTCTTTGGAGCCTCATCGTTTTTTGACGGTGTTGTAGTCCATCTTTGGGATCTTGTAAGCACCCTGTCATTGAACTGTATACTGTGTGTGGTTCCTGTAGCACTGTCTGAACCACTGGATTCTCCTCCACTGGTGTCCACTGTATTAGCCATGGAATTCGATCTCCGTTCATATTGTCTATGCCTGTAGGAGTTTTGTTTACCTCAGAGCCATTGGTACACCCTCTTCTCCCTATAGTCCATTTCTACGGTATTTAATTTTTTATTTTTGAAGCTTATAAGTTCTTTTTTATACTTGTCCAGTTGTGTACTCAGTTTGTTAATCCAATCTTCATTGGTAACATCTCTCAGTATTCTCTCTTTGGTAAGGGTTACTGTAGTCAATTAATCTACTACTAGTTTTTTTAGGCGAGTCACCTCCTCAATGACTAAGAGGATCCAGTCAAGGGAACATTTGTTCGCTATATAGCACCACTTGAGGCAGAATTCGCTATTGTTTCTACCAATAGTTGGCGAGTTTCTTACCCTAAAACCTTGGGGAATCATTCTTCTCTTAAAATAGTCCATGAGGTAGTTGGCATGCAATTTGTAATCCACCTCTTTCCTTCTCAGGTTCAATATCTTATAATAGATATTTAATGGCACCTCCTCAACCGACTCTGATTCACATAGTTCCAGGATGCGTACTGCATCTTCATCTGTGAATGCAAATATGCCTTCTTCAACAGCTGCTCCTTCCTGTCCGCCATATGTTAGACCACTATCCTGTGGTAGTTCTTCCATGGGGTAACCATATACAGAAGATTACTGAGATGTTGAGGTGTCCTAGCATAAGAAAATTAATACATGGGTTGCGTGGTAACACCACACGTGATACTTAAAAACAACTGGTGAGTTGAGGAAACTTATATTTATAAGATTCCAAAATACCAGAGTAATGTGGTATGCAATTCCAGCATCTACAGGCTTCCTGATAGTGATAGCTGTAGATGGGGGATAGGGGCTGTATTGGGTGTGTAGGGGCTGTAGTGAAGGAATAGAGGCTGTATTGGTGGTATAGGTACTGTAGTGAGGGGATAGGGGCTGTTGTGGGGTATAGAGGGTTTAGGGGCTGTAGTAAAGGGGATGGAGCTGTATTGGGGGTATAGGGGCTGTAGTGGATATAGTATTTTTACACAGATGCATACATGTCCAAATTAGTTTGTAGTAATCCCCCTGACTAATTGGTAAGTGTATATATCGCTGCACAATAAAAAAAAAAAAATATATATATATATATATATATATATATACATACACACACACACACACACACATATATATATATATATATATATATATATATATATACAGTGGGGCAAAAAAGTATTTAGTCAGCCACCAATTGTGCAAGTTCTCTCACTTAAGAAGATGAGAGAGGCCTGTAATTTTCATCATAGGTATACCTCAACTATGAGAGACAAAATGTGGAAACAAATCCAGACAATCACATTGTCTGATTTGGAAAGAATTTATTTGCAAATGATGGTGGAAAATAAGTATTTAGTCAATATCAAAAGTTCATCTCAATACTTTGTTATATATCCTTTGTTGGCAATGACAGAGGTCAAACATTTTCTGTAAGTCTTCACAAGGTTGTCACACACTGTTGCATGCATTCCTGCATGCAAATCTCGTCTAGAGCAGTGATGTTTTGGGGCTGTCGCTGGGCAACACGGACTTTCAACTCCCTCCAAACGTTTTCTATGGGGTTGAGATCTGGAGACTGGCTAGGCCACTTCAGGACATTGAAATGCTTCTTACAAAGCCACTCCTTCATTGCCCGGGCGGTGTGTTTGGGATCATTGTCATGCTGAAAGACCCAGCCACATTTCATCTTCAATGCCCTTGCTGATGGAAGGAGGTTTGCACTCATAATCTCACGATACATGGCCCCATTCATTCTTTCATCTACACGGATCAGTTGTCCTGTTCCCTTTGCAGAGAAACAGCCCCAAAGCATGATGTTGCCACCCCTATGCTTCACAGTAGGTATGGTGTTCTTTGGTTGCAACTCTCCTCCAAACATAACGAGTTGTGTTTCTACCAAACAGTTCTACTTTGGTTTCATCTGACCATATGACATTCTCTCAATCCGCTTCTGGATCATCCAAATGCTCTCTAGCATACTTCAGATGGGCCCCAGACATGTACTGGCTTAAGCAGGGGGACACGTCTGGCACTGGCGGCATAGTGTGTTACTGATGGTAGCCTTTGTTACGTTGTCCCAGCTCTCTGCAGGTCATTCACTATGTCCCACTGTATGGTTCTGGGATGTTTGCTCACCGTTTTTGTGATCATTTTGACCCCACGGGGTGAGATCTTGCGTGGAGCCCCAGATTGAGGGAGATTATCAGTGGTCTTGTATGTCTTCCACTTTCTAATAATTGCTCCCACAGTTGATTTCTTCACACCAAGCTGTTTGCCTATTGCAGATGCAGTCTTCCCAGTCTGGTGCAGGTCTACAATTTTGTTTCTGGTGTCCTTCAACAGCTCTTTGGTCTTCACCATAGTGGAGTTTGGAGTGTGACTGTTTGAGGTTGTGGACAGGTGTCTTTTATACTGATAACAAGTTCAAACAGGTGCCATTAATACAGGTAATGAGTGGAGGACAGAGGAGCCTCTAAAAGAAGAACATACAGGTCTGTGAGAGCCAGGAATCGTGCTTGTTTGTAGGTGACCAAATACTTATTTTCCACCATAATATGCAAATAAATTCTTTCCAAATCAGACAATGTGATTGTCTGGATTTGTTTCCACATTTTGTCTCTCATAGTTGAGGTATACCTATGATATACCTGTGATTGTCTGGATTTGTTTCCACATTTTGTCTCTCATAGTTGAGGTATACCTATGATGAAAATTACAGGCCTCTCTCATCTTCTTAAGTGGGAGAACTTGCACAATTGGTGGCTGACTAAATACTTTTTTGCCCCACTATAGCAGAATATATTCTATGTATTTTTAAATGCATACCCCTAAATATATATGTATATACGGTATCTATACCTATATAGTTCTGTAAAAATGTCTTAGACAACCATTTGATTTGTTGTTTCAGCAACATTTTAATGACCATCCATATTTATTTTTCGGTTTCTTTATTAAGATACAAACAGAAAATACAGGAAATATGTACACAAAATAAACAGAATTTTAAGAACAAAATGGCTTCTGCAGGAAAAAGTCAGTATTTAGTGTGATCTCCTGTGGCACTAAGCACATCTTGAACTCTTTTGGGGAGACTGACCTGCAGTTTTCTGAAGTAATATTCTGGTATATTATACCAGGCTTCTTTTAGCACTTTCCAGAGTTTTTCTTTAGATTTAGGTTGTCTTTTATTTATTTCTCTGCCCAGGTTATCCCATACTGCCTCTATAATATTCAGGTTTGGACACTGTGGAGGCCAGTTCTTGACTGTCAGTGTTTTATCAACTGTTTTCCAAATATGATTTCACTGCATTAAGAGTGTGCTTGGGATCGTTATCATGCTGAAAAATAATAATATCAGGCACTTTCCAGAAGGAATAGCATGATGAATTAAAACCTGTCTGTACTTTTCAGCATTCTAGTCCTTGCTGGACTTTTTCTGGTCTCTCAAAGAAGAAATTCTGAGAAACTTCTCATCTGATATTGAAAGATTTCTTGGCCTTCCAGTTCATATTTTGACTTGACTTCTCCTGAGTGTTCAAATGTATTTATAACAGCTTGAATGCCACATCTTGAGTATCCAGTTTGTTTGCCTATTTCTCTTTGAGAGTGGCCTTGCTGATGCAAAAGGATGATTTTATTTCTGTCAATTCCGTGATCTTTATCATTTTGAATGGAATAATGTAAGTAAAAGTTGGTCTTATTAACAAGCTTTCAATTAATTAAACTCATACCACATGTGCATTTAAAGGGGCACTGAGCCCAAATTTTATTTCATGATTCAGATAGAGCATGAAATTTTAAGCAACTTTCTAATTTATTCCTATTATCAATTTTTCTTTGTTCTCTTGCTATCTTTATTTTAAAAGCAGGAATGTAAATCTTAGCAGCCAGCCCATTTTAGGTTCAGCACCATGTATAGCGCTTGCTTATTGGAGGCTTGCATTTGCCCACCAATAAGCAAGCATAACCCAGGTTCTCAACCAAAAATGGGCCTGCTCCTATGCATCACATTCCTGTTTTTTAAATAAAGATAGCAAGAGAAAGAAGACAAATTGATAATAGGAGTAAATTAGAAAGTTGCTCAAAATTGCATGCTCTATCTGAATCATGAAAGAAAAAATTTGGGTTTAGTGTCCCTTTAATGATCAAGCATGTCTTGCACAAACCGGGTGTAATAGACCTTTTTTTACAGCAGTCATTTTTACATGAATTAGTAGGACAAATACAGATGTTAGCAATAACATTAATTAGAGTTCCATTCCATTTAGGTTTCCGAGAGTCAGGTTCCTGTTATTGCTCAAGTGTAGGGGGAGGTCACACTAAATACTTGCCACTTTAACCTATAGAAGCTGTTTTATTTTGTTCTATTTTTATAATACTACATACAAATATCATGTATTTTCTAGTTGTATTCTAATAAGGAGACCGAGAAATAATTATATATGGCCATTAACCATTGCTAAAACAACTAATCTAATGGTGGCCTAAGACGTTTCCACAGTACTGTATATAATCCTCTATCTATCTATCTATCTATCTATCTATCTATCTATCTATATATATATATATATACACTGCTCAAAAAAATAAAGGGAACACTTAAACAACACAATGTATCTCCAAGTCAATCACACTTCTGTGAAATCAAACTGTCCACTTAGGAAGCAACACTGAGTGACAATCAATTTCACATGCTGTTGTACAAATGGGATAGACAACAGGTGGAAATTATAGGCAATTAGCAAGACACCCCCAATAAAGGAGTGGTTCTGCAGGTGGTGACCACATACCACTTCTCAGTTCCTATGCTTTCTGGCTGATGTTATGGTCACTTTTGAATGCTGGTGGTGCTTGCACTCTAGTGGTAGCATGAGACGGAGTCTACAACCCACACAAGTGGCTCAGGTAGTGCAGCTCATCCAGGATGGCACATCAGTGCGAGCTGTGGCAAGAAGGATTGCTGTGTCTGTCAGCGTAGTGTCCAGAGCATGGAGGCGCTACCAGGAGACAGGCCAGTACATCAGGAGACGTGGAGGAGGCCGTAGGAGGGCAACAACCCAGCAGCAGGACCGCTACCTCCGCCTTTGTGCAAGGAGGAACAGGAGGAGCACTGCCAGAGCCCTGCAAAATGACCTCCAGCAGGCCACAAATGTGCATGTGTCTGCTCAAACGGTCAGAAACAGACTCCATGAGGGTGGTATGAGGACCCAACGTCAACAGGTGGGGGTTGTGCTTACAGTCCAACACCGTGCAGGATGTTTGACATTTGCCAGAGAACACCAAGATTGGCAAATTCGCCACTGGCGCCCTGTGCTCTTCACAGATGAAAGCAGGGGCACACTGAGCACATTTGACAGACGTGACAGTCTGGAAACGCTGTGGAGAACGTTCTGCTGCCTGCAACATCCTCCAGCATGGCCAGTTTGGCAGTGGGTCAGTAATGGTGTGGGGTGGCATTTCTTTGAGGGGCCGAACAGCCCTCCATGTGCTCGCCAGAGGTAGCCTGACTGCCATTAGGTATCAAGATGAGATCCTCAGACCCCTTGTGAGACCATATGCTGGTGCGGTTGGCCCTGGGTTCCTCCTAATGCAAGACAATGCTAGACCTCATGTGGTTGGAGTGTGTCAGCAGTTCCTGCAAGACGAAGGCATTGATGCTATGGACTGGCCCTCCCGTTCCCCAGACCTGAATCCAATTGAGCACATCTGGGACATCATGTCTCGCTCCATCCACCAACTTCACTTTGCACCACAGACTGTCCAGGAGTTGGTGGATGCTTTAGTCCAGGTCTGGGAGGAGATCCCTCAGGAGACCATCCGCCACCTCATCAGGAGCATGCACAGGCGTTGTAGGGAGGTCATACAGGCACGTGGAGGCCACAAACACTGAGCCTCATTTTGACTTGTTTTAAGGACATTACATCAAAGTTGGATCTGCCTGTAGTGTGTTTTTCCACTTTAATCTTGAGTGTGACTCCAAATCCAGACCTCCATGGGTTGAAAATTTTGATTTCCATTTTTTAATTTTTGTGTGATTTTGTTGTCAGCACATTCAACTATGTAAAGAACAAAGTATTTAATTAGAATATTTTATTCATTCAGATCTAGGATGTGTTATTTTAGTGTTCCCTTTATTTTTTTGAGCAGTGTATATATATATATATATATATATATATATATATATATATATATATATATAGGTATAGATTTATATTGTACCAAAAAAAATCACATACTGTATATATAGAGAAATATGTATGTATGAATAAATAGAACATAATCTGCTATGTGCAGAACTTCAGAATGTGAAATATTCATATTTTCATGTTGCGTATAAAAAAATATGCAATCAGGTTGGCACGATAATGGGGTGTTTTTTTCCACTTCTTTTTCTCCATTGCCTTCTAAGGGGAAGCGGTTATCTTTTGCACAAGTCTAATTGCGCTAGAAGTAAGCTGTTTGTGTGCGTCAGCTTAGCTCAAGCACAATAACTTTTTACTTTCAACTCATAATATCAGCACAACCCGACGCGTGCAATGTTTACTTCAAGCGCAATTAGTGCTATAGCGGAAGCACAAAATACAGCTCCATTTGTAATTTATCCCAATGTTGCTTGCTAAATCCCCATGTATTACCCTGATTTTCACCCAAATTGTGCTTATTAAATACAGTTAACCTCTTGTTGAATGAACACCAGTCTATAACTCAGTTTTTAACTGGATACTTTATTTTGGAAATCTCAAACATTTAACCTTTTGTCTGCTGTCTGAATATTTGTGGATAACCCTTCAATGTTATTGGATTGTGCTGTTTGGAAAATTCTACAGTTTAATCTCCTGCTGCTTAAACACCTGCATATGAACTTTCTTGTTTCTTGGACATTGCTACTTGAAGTGGATAAATAGTTTTTTTTTCTTTGTACTTGTGCATGACACTGCTTAGTACTTTGTTGCTTATTAAGCAGTATAATTTGATACCTGAGTATTTGTGTTATGTCCCAAAGCATGGCATAAAGTGATATAAAACTCCAAATTTATCCTTTGTGATTCAGACAGAGCATACCATTTTAAAAAAAATTCAATTTCTATTATCAAATTTGCATCATTCCTATAATATTCTGTGTTGAAGGAATATCTGGGTAGGCATCTGGAGCCCTACAAGGCAGGAAATAATGCTCTCATCTAGTGCCATTGCTAATGGGTAACATTCTTGCAAAACTGCTGCAATATAGTGCTACAGAAATGGCCTGGCTCCTAAGCACGTCCCTATTTTTCCACAAAAGGTAACAAGCAAACAAAGAAAAACTGATAATAGAAGTAAATTAGAAAGTTGCTTTAAATCATATGCTCTATCTGATTCCTGAAATAAAACTTTTGGGTTTAATATCCCTTTAATGCAGGTCCGGTCCTATCACTGCCATATGCTTGGTTGGGTGGTAGTTAAAAAAGTTTTAGTGGCTGCCAAGCTAGGGCATAAAAATTGTGCTTCTGATGCCACTATCCTCGGGTTCCTGCATCCTGTTTGCCTTTGTGCTCCATGCTGTACTTTTGCCAACCTGGATTGCTTTAAGGTACCTGGCCCTGGCATCATTACTGACTTGTTTTCTATGTGCTCTCTGTAGTACTTTTGTAAACTCAAATAATTATATTTATTGTCATCATATATTTATTATAAGTAAAAAAAAAAAAAAATAGCCAAAAAAACTAATACATGTAGGAGCAAACTGTATAGCCCATAGGCCACCAATTGGCCGTCTCAGATATAGTACACAGGTAATTACAGGTCATTTCTTTCTGCTAATATTATTGTAGCAGTGGTAATGATGAGTATCACCAAAAATATAGGACTGGTTTCCATTGTTGTTGTAAACTGTGTAAGCTGGTGATGACTTAAAACATCTCTAATGTAGATACGTGTTGTCACCCAAGTTTACAAAATTTAAAACAGCAATGGAAACCAGGCTATAGTTTATTACACTATTTCTAAATATATAACTGCTAATAAGAGATTTATGTTATAATGTATCTCTATATTAGAAAAAAATCTAAATGTGTTTTAATAATGGGATAAATATTTTAAGAATTGTACGTAAATAAAAAAAAAAAAAAAAGAATTTGTATACCAGTTAAAAAATAGAAACAGATTGCCCAAAATAAATAAATAAATAAATAAATAAATAAATAAATATAGTTGGTAATGCTAGTTAAAACCGTGTTTGCTCATTTGTGCAGAAATAGAAAAGGTTTAAAGGGACAGTCAACTCCAAAATAAATGTTCATGATTCAAATAGGGCATGTAATTTTAAACAACTTTCCAATTTACTTTTATCACCAATTTTGCTTTGTTCTCTTGCTATTCTTAGTTGAAAGCTAAACCTAGGAGGTTCATATGCTAATTTCTTAGACCTTGAAAGCCGCCTCTAATATGAATCCATTTTGACCACTAGAGGGCGTTAGTTCATGTGTATCATATAGATAACATTGAGCTCACGCACGTGAAGTTACCATGGAGTTAGCACTGATTGGCTAAAATGCAAGTCTCTCAAAAGAACTGAAATAAGGGGGCAGTTTGCAGAGGCATAGATACAAGGTAATTATAGAGGTAAAATGTGTATTGTTATAACTGTGTTTGTTATGCAAGACTAGGGAATGGGTAATAAAAGGATTATCTATCTTTTTAAACAACAAAAATGCTGGTGTTGACTGTCCCTTTAAGCACAATGTATTCATCTTTCAAGTGTAAACAGATGAATCACCACTGAGTTTAAGTACAAAGTTGACATATAGCAATTGCATAGGATTAAAAATATCTGTTGAACTTGCAGGTTTTCATGGTCATGTAATAGACTCAAAGTACATTTCCATGAATACATAAGTAAACAAAGAAAGAATATATTTGTACTGTACAAAAAATGTTCACGTTATACCATTACATAAAAATAAGATTGATTAGAAAAAAAAAAAATCACATATTAAACAGACATAGATAATTAATCATTTTCAGTCTTTCATAAATAATATTACATCCTAGGAATTACAAATTGCTTATTTGTAATTATTGTTAACTTAAGGTACATACATTTTTTTTCTAAATTGCCAACATTTTTAACCATTTACTGGAGGAAATTTCACATCCTTGTATTGAAGTCATGCTGAAGTATTTGCACATAATGCATTTGTAAATTTGTAATGTGAATTTCACAATATATACAGTATATATATATATATATATATATATATATATATATATATATATATATATATATATATATATATATATATATACCGTATTGTTCCGAGTATAGGCCGCTCCTGATTAGATTATAAGCCGCACCCTTAAAGTTTGGTGCTAAGAATTTTTTTTTAACTTTATATACACATTATACACATTTTTAACTTTATATACACATTATATTATATATACAAATTACTAGAACACAGACCCCTGCTTAATTTCTGAGCCTCCCTTCCTGACAGATAACAATCTCCTTACCCAGCCCCCTCACAGGCTGCCCACTTCACATCCTATTACTGGTAACTACCTCCCTTCTGCCCTCCTCAAGCTTCAGCACCCCTATCTCCCTCACACACAGACCCCTCCTTAATGCCTTAGCCTCCATGACAGATATCAGTCTCCTTCCCCTGCCCCCTCACACACACACATCACCCTCATAACCCTCAAAGACTGCATCCTCTTAAAACACTCAGCCTCCTTCCCTCACACAGTGCAGAGTGTAAATTTACTGTATTTAGCCCCAAAGGGAACTGCTCACAAGTATGGTAATCATATACTGATAATCAATAAACATCAAAGACTCATCATTTGAACTACCTTAATATTGACCGCTGGAAATACCGGTAAAAGTTAATGCCCTCGGCTCCCAAATCAGTGTGCAGAGCTGCGGATATGAGCTACGGCTGCCTCACAGGGACATAATGTTCCCAAATCAGCAGGGGGGAGCTACGGAGGCCTCACAAGGACATCATACTGGTAACTTGTGGGGTTTTGCAGCAGTGATGTGCTGGCGTGGTGGCTCCTGTCCGACTATGTCCCAGATCTCCCAGTTTAACTTGCTGGACTTCTCCAACAGTGGTGTGCTGGCGTGTGGGGTCACGGTCATCATCCTTGCAGTGGCTTCGGTTGTCGCCGGTGGCTGGCGGGTGCTGAAGATATCCCGGTGTGTGCCTGAACCCTTATCTCTAACAGGAACAGCATTCCCACCCAACCCTGACATGGACTATTCAAGGTAACTTCCGTTTTTTACATATACCTGTATTTTAATTGTTTTTTTTTTTTGCAACATCTCGATTGTAGGCCGCACCCCTAGTTTAAAGACTTACATTAGGGGGAAAAAGTGCGGCCTATACTCGGGACAATACGGTATATATATATATATATATATATATATATATATACCTCACAGCTAATGCACTCTCAGGTCTTTTCTGTGAACAAAATATACTTTTATTGAAACATTTTTTGGGGAGAAATTCCTCTTCATCAGCATGATAACAGAATGAAAAATGCACTCTAATAAACAATCTGTGAAATAACAACATGCAAGGCACCAATCTGCCGTATTGGACCGCAAGCTATGCGTTCCACAAACTTCAAACCGGAAGTGTACCTAACCATGTCACTTCCGGTGTACATAAACACATACCACATAATATTTTCAAAATTTACTACTATAATGTTTAGGTGACATCCGTGGCCCCTACACAAAATACTGAATATCATAGTGACTTCTCCTGCCTATTCACACACTACACTCTGTGTCCCCAAATATAATTTCACTCTTCAACTATATACGCTGTCAAATGTAAATTTGCTTTTATGTGTGATCGTGAACATACATTACCACCACCGTGTTCGTGTTAATCCTTCAAACATCTTCACAATATAATCCTGGGCTGTCAAAGTGGATTGCACAGTCATGCGTTCCATCGGACGCAACAACCGGAAGTGACGCACCGTAGCACTTTCGGATCAAGGAAAGCCCATTACTTTGTTTCTACCATGTGACTATATACAATAACAAAATATAATTTTGAACAACGCAGTATTAATCAGTACTGGGACCTAACCAAGTACAAGAAATTAATTTTCAATAATATGAAGTTACAAATAACTCCAAGGTCTATAGCCACTATATACAGTGGATATAAAATGTCTACACACCCCTGTTAAAATGTCAGGTTTCTGTGATGTAAAAAAATGACCTATAAAATGTACAACTCAATTGAAAAACAAACTGAAATCTTTTAGGTAAAGGGAAATAAAAATAAAAAAATAAAATAATATGGTTGCATAAGTGTGAACACCCTTAAACTAATACTTTATTAAAGCACCTTTTGATTTTATTACAGCACTCAGTCTTTTTGGGTATGAGTTTTTCAGCATGGCACATCTTGACTTGGCAAGATTTGACCACTCTTCTTTGCAAAATCACTCTAAATCTGTCAGAATGCGAGGGCATCTCCTGTGCACAGCCCTCTTCAGATCACCCCACAGATTTTGAATTGGATTCAGGTCTGGGCTCTGGCTGGGCCATCCCAAAACTTTAATCTTCTTCTGGTGAAGCCATTCCTTTGTTGATTTGGATGTATGCTTTGGGTCGTTGTCATGATGAAAGATGAAGTTCCTCTTCATGTTCAGCTTTCTAGCAGAAGCCTGAAGGTTTTGTGCCAATATTGTCTGGTATTTGGAACTGTTCATTATTCCTTCTACCTTGACTAAAGCCCCAGTTCCAGCTCAAGAAAAACAGTCCCAAAGCATGATGCTGACACCATTATGCTTTACTGTGGGTATGGTGTTCTTTTCTTGATATGCAGTGTTGTTTTTGCGCCAAACATATCTTTTGGAATTATGGCCAAAAAGTTCAAGTTTGGTTTCATCAGACCAGAACACCTTTTTGCAACATGCTTTTGGGAAACTTCACATGTGTTTTTGCTAAATTTAGCCGGCCTTGGATGTTTTTTTTTGTAAGAAAAGGCTTCCGTCTTGCCACTCTACCCCATAGCCCAGACATATGAAGAATACGGGCGATTGTTGTCACATGTACCACACAGCCAGTACTTGCCAGATATTCCTGCAGCTCCTTTAATGTTGCTGTAGGCCTCTTGGCAGCCTCCCAGACCAGTTTTCTTATCGTAATTTTATCAATTTTGGAGGGACATCCAGTTCTTGGTAATGTCACTGTTGCACCATATATTCTCCACTTGATGATGACTGTCTTTACTGTGTTCCATGGTATATCTAATGCCTTGTAAATTCTTTTGTAGCCTTCTCCTGACTGAAACCTTTTAATAATGAGATCCCTCTGATGCTTTAGAAGCTCTCTGCGGACCATGGCTTTTGCTGTAGGATGCGACTAACAAAATGTCAGGAAAGACCTACTAGACCAGCTGAACTTTATTTGGGGTTAATCAGAGGCACTTTAAATGATGACAGGTGTGTACTGATCCTATTTAAAATGCTTTTGAATGTGATTGCTTACTTCTGAACACAGTTACATCCCCAGTTATAAAAGGGTGTTCACACTTATGCAACCATATTATTTTAGTTTTTTATTTTTATTTCCCTTTACCTAAAAGATTTCAGTTTGTTTTTCAATTGATTTGTACAGTTTATAGGTCAGATTAAAGGTGGAAAAAGTTCTGAAATGATTTACCTTTGTCTCATTTTTTTAAATCACAGAAACCTGACATTTTAACAGGGGTGTGTAGACTTTTTATATCCACTGTATGTTAATTCTAGGAGGTTGTAACCACAACCCACTCCTTTATAGAAAGACATATACATCTTAACATCATTAAGAGTAGCATCTCTGGGATCTAAAGATGGTAAAGGATGGTATACTTAAATCCTTGTATTAACCAAATACTACCTATATGTGGCATGGTATATAATAGCCAAAGCAAGAATAGCATTAGCATAGTTAAAATCATAAAATAAAGATCAATACATCCGCAATCTATGAAATGATTGCTAAAACAAAGCCATTACTGTTGCAGCTTAAATGCTCAATGGTTATACACCAGTAGAGTTCACACAAAATATATTTATATACACTCTAATCACCATTCAATGAGTGTTGAAGGGCCTAACCATATGTAACTTTTAATATGGTACATTTAATGGTTATGTTATACACATTGCATCAGTTTTGTAGCCAAGAAAGTCCAAAGTGGCATGGATGTCCTACACTGCAGTCCATCCAATGTAGGGAAAAATAAGCGCTCCAAGCCCACAGATGTATAAAATTTCAATATTTATTCCAAACTATGTTAAAATCATACAAGATAGGTTAAAAAGTGGTAAGCACAATAGTGCAAAAACAAGTTGTAGAACAGGTGCAAAAAACAGCAAACGTTTCGTGCTCCACGCACTTGGTCACTGCTAATTGATGCACCTGTTCAGTGCTCCTTTTATACCAAAAATCTTAAAGTGATATCACAAAATTTCATTAACTTGTATTTTGCCATTCTGTAAGGGAGCCTATAACAGGAAACATTTTTTTCATATACATAAAATGTTGTTTTATAAATGTGCAGGTTGATTCATATTTGTTAATGTGTGACTGTGTCTTATGAAAACAATCTCTTATACACAATTATTAGATCTTTACTTTTATAAGAAAAAGTATATACATTGCTCTATGAGACATTATCTTAAGAATTAAATATGATCAGAGCCGTGTTTCTATTGAGATTAAGTTTAAACTACTATATTATAAAAATCCTAAATTTAAACAGTTTGAAATTTGATATGCAATAAATGAGCCTATGACAAGACACCAAGTTCCATAGACATAAAGATGAGTGTATATATAACAATCTATTTTTTCTCTCATAAAGGAAAAATAAAGTTAGAAGTAATAGTGAGAAAATGTCTCATATCAACATATTTTCTTATTTTTTCATTCTTTTAAGGGAATGAGCCCATGACAAGAGACATACTTCTAAATTCAAAAATTTCCTAAAACATTAAATAATTTACCCAAAAATAGGATACTTATTATTTAGTAAATAAGTCTAAGTCCCTTCTCATATTAAGGCCCTCAGGATGTGTGGTCTGTAGATTGAACATCAACATAACTTCTCTTTTGTCAAGTGTTTTCTCTCTATCACCTCCTCTTCTCCATTGTGGGACAAAATCTATCCCCTGTAGGATAAGAGCATATGTGTCTGCGTTATGTAGAACCTTAAAATGCCTTGATACAGGTGTGTCTGAGTCCTCATCCTCTATGGAGCGCAAGTGCTCCAAAAACCTCTCTTTTAACGGTCTCTTTGTTTTTCCTGTGTATTGTTTGTAGCAAATTTTACATGTGAGAAGATAAACTACATGAGTTGTTGAACAGTTGATATAATGATGTATCTTATAAGTCTTGTTGGTAATGGTGGAATTAAATTCCTCTCCTTCCTTAACAAAATCACAGGTGGTACATATAGGGCGTCTACACTTATAAAAACCCTTTCTCTGTTTTAACCAGCAGGATGTTTTATTGGTTCTTCCATCTGATGGAGAAATTAAATTTGCTATCGTCTTACCTCTTCTAGATACAAAATCGCAACCCTCTTTGAGAATCTCCTTAAGGATAGGGTCTGAGTACAAAATTGGTATGGAATCTTTAATAATATTGCACACCTTAGTGTATTCCATACTGTAAATTGTAATTAATTTAGTCTTGCTATTTTCTGATGTTCTTTTCTGTTTATTTCTGTATTTTAGCAAGTCTTGTCTGGGAGTTAAATCTACACTAGATTTTGCCTCTTTCAGTAACTTCTCACTGTAGCCTCTATCCATGAACCTTTGTGTTGCTTCTTCTGACTTTGCCTGATAATCAACCTCATTAGTGCAATTTCTTCACACATCCTGAGGGCCTTAATATGAGAAGGGACTTAGACTTATTTACTAAATAATAAGTATCCTATTTTTGGATAAATTATTTAATGTTTTAGGAAATTTGTGAATTTAGAAGTATGTCTCTTGTCATGGGCTCATTCCCTTAAAAAGAATGAAAAAATAAGAAAATATGTTGATATGAGACATTTTCTCACTATTACTTCTAACTTTATTTTTCCTTTATGAGAGAAAAAATAGATTGTTATATATACACTCATCTTTATGTCTATGGAACTTGGTGTCTTGTCATAGGCTCATTTATTGCATATCAAATTTCAAACTGTTTAAATTTAGGATTTTTATAATATAGTAGTTTAAACTTAATCTCAATAGAAACATGGCTCTGATCATATTTAATTCTTAAGATAATGTCTCATAGAGCAATGTATATACTTTTTCTTATAAAAGTAAAGATCAAATAATTGTGTATACGAGATTGTTTTCATAAGACACAGTCACACATTAACAAATATGAATCAACCTGCATATTTATAAAACAACATTTTATGTATATGAAAAAAATGTTTCTTGTCATAGGCTTCCTTACAGAATGGCAAAATACAAGTTAATGAAATTTTGTGATATCACTTTAAGATTTTTGGTATAAAAGGAGCACTGAACATGTGCATCAATTAGCAGTGACCAAGTGCGTGGAGCACGAAACGTTTGCTGTTTTTTGCACCTGTTCTACAACTTGTTTTTGCACTATTGTGCTTACCACTTTTTAACCTATTTTGTATGATTTTAACATAGTTTGGAATAAATATTGAAATTTTATACATCTGTGGGCTTGGAGCGCTTATTTTTCCCTACATTGGATGGACTGTTGCTATTTGTGCGTGTGCAGATGCACTGGGAATATTTGTTTGCCGCCTAGGATGTTATCTACATTTCTATATCACTTTTCATATATACCCTCACTCTATCAGTGCCTATTATAAGCTCAGGATTTGTTTCTACATACCCCAGGGGCGCTCCGTTGAGCAGGTTTGTTTTGTATCTTGTCCTACACTGCACCTTGGTATTGTGCAGATAGAACAGTCACTGGATGAATACTTAATGTCCAAGCTTCGATGTATCCTATTGGTTTTGCACGTTTGCTAAGTGACTTATTCATGTGTTCTGTAAATATATGTACACCAGGGGAATGTTCACACAGGTTTACCATATCCCCATTTTAGACCACCATGAATGCACTCCAGGTATGTAGTACAAAACTTAACATAGGTAGGGAGTCCATGTTCTTGCTGGCCGAATGCTACCTCAGGGTTCATCAGCCACAAGTGCACTTTACATCTCTAGAAATTGGAGTATTAGTTGTATATGGTAACCCACCTAGCGTGTGGTGTTCCACCTGACAAGTGTGGATCCTTAAAGAGGTCCCACTCATGTACAGGGTAAGGGTACCCAGTGGGAAAACCTGTCCGCATTGGAGGCAAGTCTCACACTTAACCCTATACACAGGTTCACGACGCCCCTGATTGTACCCCAGAAATGTTACTCCAATCTAGATGAGTGCCTTGAAATCAGGTGGTGAATTCAAGCCCCCGGGTGTACAGTTCCAAGCCGGTACATCCATTCAGCCTCCCGTCTGAGTAGTGCTTTACTCCTGTCACCACCACTATCCAAATGTGAGATGTTGTCAATCAGAATATATCTGATAGATGAAACCTGATAGGACATCTGAGCACAATGTCTTGCGACGGGTTGGTCTGATTTGCCCTTGTCCAGTGCTACTTGTATAGAAGAGAGAAATATAGAACTGATTTAATAGTCTTTAAAAACAGGAAACTGGATGCAGTTAAGTCTGATTATGTCCATGGGAGGGTTTATAAATGGCTCACTAATACTAAGGAAGGGCGGGGTAGGAGACAACACAGATCTAGAAGGGTGCACTTTAGCACAGTTGACACCAGTGGAGCTGAGTCCTCTGACACTGAAAGAAGTCACTCAAACACTACTCACCCACCATCACCTGACTTTACACCGCAACCAACACGTAATTTCCCGTTTACACATAGAGGTCATTCCACACCGAGTCATTTTTTGGGGTGATCACGAGATCCAGAGGGGGAGGCACAATAGACCACACATCAGGAGGGCGAGGAGGCAGATACAGACCCTCACGCTGCAGCAGACAGAGGATATAGTGGTGAATTTGGGCACATATGTACTTACTACAGTGGAAAGAACAGGTACTTAATAGAGGGCTGTCTATTTCTGAACTTGACCTTAAATTGGATATATATAAGCTGAATAGAAATATGAAAATTAAAGAGTATTTTCAACATTCTCAGACTGAATTTGACCAACAAAATGCTGTACAGAAATGTAAAAAACCTAGAACCTTCGAACCTCACAATTGTAGTCCTAGTACTAAGACATATATCAGACTGGTCACACAAGATTTGGAGTATGAAAGGGTGAATCGAGCCTGGAAACATAACCTGGATGTGACTGAAAAAAAAGCCTTCAAATTGTTGCAGGATGACCGATCCATAGTTATTCGTCCTGCCGACAAGGGAGGAGCAATTGTATTGCTTGACTACAGTGACTATAGATCCGACATTATGCAGCAATTAGGTGATGTTGACACATATAGGAGTTTACCCAGTGACCCCACTATACTTTTTAAAAAAGAATTGGACAGTATTCTTAAACTTGGCTTTGAACAGGGCTATCTAACACAACAGATATATGAATTCTGTTTGACACAATTTCCCAGGGTTCCTGTGTTATATACTATACCAAAGATACACAAAACACTGGATAACCCACCGGGACGTTCCGATCATCTCGGCAGTTCAATCACTTTCCCAGCCAGTTGCACAGTACATTGACATACTGTTACAACCTACAGTAAAGAATATTAGGTCATACATCTCAGACACTAATTACCTCATTAGAAAATTGAAGTGTGTTAGGATTGAGACTTGTGACATCCTTGTCACCTTGGATGTCAACAGTCTGTACACAATTATCCCTTACACAATTGGATTATTAGCGGTAAAGAAACACCTCACAGAGGGAACACACTATGAGGGACCACCCATTGAGTAACTGCTGACCCTCTTGGAATTTTGTTTGCACAAGAACTATTTTCGTTTTGAGAAAATATTTTTTCTTCAAGTGGCTGGCTCAGTGATGGGGTCGAATATGGCCCAATCCTATGCCAATATCTTTATGTCTCAATTCGAGAATGAGTATCTTTGGAACAAAAACAATTCCTCGATTATCTTCTTTGCAAGATATATCGATGATGTCTTCTTAGTGTGGCGTGGAGGACAGCAGAGGCTCTTAGAATGGTTTGACCAGTTCAATAAGACTGTAACTACAGTTAGATTCAAACTAAGATATGATGTCAAAGAAATCCATTTCTTAGATCTAAATATTTTCATTGAGGGGCAGGTATTGGGCACTACCTTATATAGTAAGCCGACAGAGAGGATCTCCATTCTCAGTGCAGCAATCTGCCACCCTCCGGCACTGCTTAGGGGTATAATAAAATCACAGATGATAAGAACCATGCGTAATAATTCTGAAAATGCCACAGGGGTCTCCCAATTACAACTTATGAGAGATAAGTTTTTACAACGGGGCTATAAACCACACATGGTCAATAACATCTTAGAAGAGGTCCTAAAACTTACTCAAGAAACCCTTATTCAGAAGGAAGTAAAACCTACAGAGCAGAAGAAACTCATCATGGCCACCACATTTTCACCAAACACCACAGATGATGGCAACATTTTGAGAACACACTGGCCTGTGGTCACTACAGATCCAAGACTTCCATTTACACAGAATCTTTCTCCTATGATTGTCTATCATAGGGGAACAAACCTGCGAGATATGCTGGTCCGGACAGACTCTAAATCTAGCTATATACCTGCAACAAAGACAAAGATCAGAGGATCATATTGCTGCCTAGGATGCACCAAATGCAATGGCCTAATAGCTACTAAGACTTTCCATCATCTGCACACCAACAGGGTGTACACTATTGGCCATTCACTATCTTGTAATACAACGTATGTGGTCTATTTATTGTTTTGTCCATGTTCTCAATTTAATGTGGGCAAAACTATTGGCACATTGCATGAGAGGATGGCAAATCACAGACGGGCTATACGAGTAGCACTGGACAAGGGCAAATCAGACAAACCCGTCACAAGACATTGTGCTCAGATGTCCCATCAGGTTTCATCTATCAGATATATTCTGATTGACCACATCCCATGTTTGGATAGGGGTGGTGACAGGAGTAAAGCACTACTCAGACGGGAGGCTGAATGGATGTACCTGCTTGGAACTGTACACCCAGGGGCTTGAATTCACCACCTGATTTCAAGGCACTCATCTAGATTGGAGTAACATTCCTGGGGTACAATCATGGGCGTCGTGAACCTGTGTATAAGGTTAAGTGTGAGACTTGCCTCCAATGGGGACAGGTTTTCCCACTAGGTACCCTTACCCTGTACATGAGTGGGACCTCTTTAAGGAGCCACACTTGTCAGGTGGAACACCACGTGCCGGGTGGGTTACCATATACAACTAATACTCCAATTTCTAGAGATGTAAAGTGCAAGCACATTTATAGTGACTTCATTTAGTAGTTATGTGAACTAAATATATATTACAACACTGATTTAGGTGGTCACTGAAAGTTAGTCATAGGTTGTGTATACTACCCGAGCAACAACGGTAAATGAGTATTTATAATATCATAATACAAATTTGACAAAGAAACATTGATCATTGAAACAAGCCTGTTGTACATGACCAGAATTTAACAGGTACAATCTGTGCTAAATAAAACTAGAGGACACACAATAAATTATTATAGATCTTTATGTAGCACAGAACACGGTGCAATCTTATACTGACAGAGCTATGGATATTGTATATAGACATATAGAGTGAACATATTATAGTGACATTTCAATTGTTCATTCATACTACAATATTCAATATTTCGTATTAGTATTTGACAACGTGGGGACCGATTTATTTAACCTTAGAAAGGCAGAGATATTATAAGATTAATTTCCCCACATGATACTCACATAGTCTTTAGTACTTATTAGAGGGTCTGTGACGTTTTTAATTGTTTGTCACCCTTATTTTTAGTTTAATTAGGTAATAAAAGTTGTATTTTAATATCTAGCACCTTTCACACCGCCCATCAGTCTGGGCCCAGATTGCTTCCATGTGCATACTTTCTAGTAGATATTCGCAAGACTTCTGCGAAATTCTACTTTGTGTTAAGTGTGAGACTTGCTTCCAATGGGGACAGGTTTTCCCACTAGGTACCCTTTCCCTGTACATGAGTGGGACCTCTTTAAGGATCCAGACTTGTCAGGTGGAACACCACGTGCCGGGTGGGTTACCATATACATCTAATACTCCAATTTCTAGAGATGTAAAGTGCACTTGTGGGTGGTGAACCCTGAGGTAGCATTCGGCCAGCAAGAACATGGACTCCCTACCTGTATTAAGTTTTGCACTACATACCTGGAGTGCATTCATTGTGGTCTGAAATGGGGATATGGTAAACCTGTGTGAACATTCCCCTGGTGTACATATATTTACAGAACACATGAATAAGTCACTTAGCAAACGTGCAAAACAAATAGGATACATGGAAGCTTGGACATTAAGTATCCATCCAGTGACCATTCTATCTGCACAATACCAAGGTGCAGTGTAGGACATCCATGCCACTTTGGACTTTCTTGGCTACAAAACTGATGCAATGTGTATAACATAACCATTAAATATACCATATTAAAAGTTACATATGTTTAGGCACCTCAACACTCATTGAATGGTGATTAGAGTGTATATAAATATATTTTGTGTGAACTCTACTGGTGTATAACCATTGAGCATTTAAGCTGCAACAGTAATGGCTTTGTTTTAGCAATCATTTCATAGATTGCGGATGTATTGATCTTTATTTTATGATTTTAACTATGCTATTGCTACTTCACTTGCATTTTTCTGCAAACAGTTCTTTCTATGCATTCCAATCTGGACTGATTTATAGACAGGAAGATCTTGTTCCTTTGAAATCTGCTCGATAGCTCAGGTCTGGTTAAACTGATTAATTTCAGCTTGTTTGCTGCAACACAAGCGGACAGCTCCACCTACTGGCTATTTTAATAAATGCACTGCTTCTCAATGCTTTTCAGTAGCAGTCACATGACTGGAAAAAAAGGTTGTTATTATGAAACGGTATAAATTGAACCGTTGTAAAACGAGGGCCACCTGTATATATAAATATATACTATATATATATATATATATATATATATATATATATATATATAAAGACTATGCACAACATTAAACACAACCATATGGAATGCACTAAAAGTGATTTTGTTTTGTGTAATTGCTTGCATACATGGCAATAATCAGCAGATCAACATCCGAAAGCACAACATTTTAGGATTCTTTGCCTATATTTACAATAAAAATTATTAATTGAAAGTTTTTTTATACAGTTTAAATGTTGTTGTCATTTTACACCATTATCTGTTTTTTTGTTGTTTTTGCAAAACACAAGTGGGTAAAATTTACCTAACTATCCAATGGTCCCCATTCTGATCCCTTAGAATTTCCATGTAACTGGGAAATGCTTTATGTGGGATTATGAACATATTCCAGATTGTTGAAAAAAGCCTATAATAACCCATTTATCTAAATCTAAAACACAATTCAGCATCAATATCAATATTAAATAAAAAAAAACCATTTTAAATTTCAGCCTATTTTCACAGGATTTTTTCATTGGACTTGTTGATAACATAAATTATGTTGAAAACATAATTTTTGGCCTTGGCATTTATTGGCCATTTATAAAACGTTTTAATGAAAAACTTCTTGTGTACGTTCAGTTCAAATATTAGCAAACATTTGACTTGTGCAACTCTGAATAATTCTTTTTTGACAAATAATTTGGAAAGAATATTCTGAAATATTATTTTTTCATAAAATTTGTGCGCTTTACTATTTGGTATTCAGTTCATTTAAACTAACTGAATAATGAATATTGGTTAACATTTACATTATTTTTCATTAAAATCCAAACCTTCTTCACAGAGTCCAGGGCCTAATTCTCCAATTAGTGCTGCCCTGGACTCTGTGAAGAAGGGTTGGATTAGAGTGCCCCCCCCCCCCTTACTAAAGGGGTAGGGGTAACTCAATGAACATTTAATTTAAATGATAATAATCATTGCTACAATTTCCTATATTTCTTTAGTTCATAAAGAGTTTGTATAAAATCCACATAGAAAATATTTACATTACACACAATGAACCTTTATCCGAACATAGCTTTTATCTTACTTCAAAGTCCTTTATTTCTATTAGTGCTTATTCTTCATTTAACTTGTGATAAGCAATTACATTCTTAAGATCCCTATTTTTCAAAAAGATTTACAGTGCTTTTGTTCCAACATCATTGCCTAAAGCATTACATTATTTTTGTAATGCTCCAAGGAAACTGTAAAATGCATCCAATATTTTAATGTTTTGCATTAAATATTGTAAAAACAAAAAATGCTCTGCCTTAGTCCATCTGTCCTTGGCATTGGTTTAGCTATGGAAAGCTAGAAAATTAGGGAATATGTTCATTTGAAAAATAATGTAATGTAATAGTAACTGTTGACCCCCATTGTATACTTAATTTACTTAAAGGGACATTATACACTCGTTTTTTCTTTGCATAAATGTTTTGTAGATGAACTTTTTACATAGCCCATAAAGTGTTTTTTTTTTTAAATATATAGTTTTGCTTATTTTTAGATTTTCAGACTCCTAACCAAGCCCCAAAGTTTTATGAGAATACCGTCAGCTACCTACTCCAGCTTGCTCCTGTTTGTGGAAAGGGTCTTTTCATATGCAAAAGAAGGGGGAGGGGGAGTGTCTTATTTCCCACTTGCTACCTTTTCAACAGAGCTAAACTGAGAGCTTCTAAGTAAGTTTTTAAACAGTTTTATACTGGATTTTTATATCAGTATCTGTGCATCTTATTCTTTATAGTAGTGTCTATTACATGCAGTTATATGAAAATGAGTGTATACGGTCCCTTTAAGGTGTGTCCTACCATACTCCAATCAAAGGCTACATGGGAGTGTCCGTCTTAGACAAAAACTAGGCCAAAACCTATTGCATAGTTACTCAATGTTTTACACAGAATAGTTTAAGAATTAACTATGTGACTATTTTAGGGATAAGTTCTCTAGTTTTATGACACCACAGGCCATAGCTATGTTATTCTCAGAAGTGGTTGGCAATGCTACATAAAAAAACAACAACTTGACATCAGTGACAGCTGAATGGGTCTTAGGGACTGCCTGCTTCTGCACCACATGCACTCTCTATTTCTATTGCACAGATACTACCACAGGGACCACACAGATAAGCATATTTTGAAGACATAAGGACTGATTAACACAGAGCAGAATGAGTGACCCACATCTGAACTGAGAGAGTGGTTCAGTAAATCATCTTCCACTGTTCATTGGGAAGAGTTTTCTTCACAAGCCATGACAAATGTCTTATGCTGCAGTCGTGCTTAAATAAAGTATTGTTTTTTACTATTGGGATGTATTGCTTTTTTGGAGGAGTTGCTACAGACTTTTTCCCTACTTCCGGTTTGCTTGGCGTGCTGACGAAGATGCCGTCTGGTGTGCGCACCCTGGCGATCAAGGACTAGAGGCACTTGTGAGCTGTGCACACGCTGAAGAGGACGCTGCCGTGGTATTCCGTGGGGCTGGTAAGCGCCATAGATCGTTTTTGTGCATGAAAAATATTGCCTTCTCATAGAATGGCCTATAGATAAATACTGCCTCAACAATGGTTTCAACATTTGAGTAGCAATAGATGTCACATCCAAACTCTAAATTTAGAAAATAAGCCATATATATAACTGGAATACAGGTGGCTTTGGTGTAGGATTGCACAAGCTATTTATTGTGAAATCTTAAATTCAATCAGTGAATGCCTGCCTGTGAATCCTGTCGCCCCGTAAGTTCAGAAATCAGGGCCTATTTAAAGTAAGCAGAGATGGTAGCCTCATTTATCATGGTACATATTGACAATGTTCTTAAAGGGACATGAAACCCAAAAAATTTATTTCTTGAATCAGATAGAGAATACAATTTTAAACAACTTTCTAATTTACTTCTATTATCTAATTTGTTTTATTCTCTTGGTATCATTTGTTGAAGGAGCAGCAATGCACTACTGGTTTCTAACTGAACACATGGGTTAACCAATGACAATTGGTATATATATGCAGCCACCAATCAGCAGCTAGAACCTAGGTTCTTTGCTGCTTCTGAGCTTTCCTAGATAAACCTTTCAGAACAGGATAAACAAAGGAAGGAAGCAAATTAAATAATAGAAGTAAATTGCAAAGTTGTTTAAAATTGTATTCTCTATCTGAATCAAGAAAGACAATTTTGGGGTTTCATGTTCCTTTAAGCTGACAGGCTCAACATTATTATAACTTGCTAGTTCTGCACCATCTAGCATGGCAACCTCTGTGTGATGTCTTTTATAATGCATGTGTGCTGGTGTCAAAAAAGAAGAGAGAGGGCGCAAAGTTTAGACTGTAATTTTAATGTCCTTATATACATGAAATCATATAGTTTGCATTTTGTATGCTTTTGTGTCTTTGACCAAATCTTTTTACCACATATAACAGCACAATTAATTCTTAAAAGATAAATGAAGATGTTTTTAACTTGATCTATTAAACACATGATTCTTAAAATAGAGTTTTTCAGCTTTTTAGTGTAGCATATGTAAAAATTATTATTAAATTTGAAACACTTTCAAATCAAATTGTATTTACTTACAATTAATTAAGGGGACATGAAACACCAATATCTTTTCAGTAAACAATGTATTTTGTCCAATCTTACTTAGAGAAGCCAAAAGCAAAATCTGCACCTAGGTTTGTAAAATACTGAAAACTTCATAAACCAGCTATTTGATTTACAGAATTTTCCGGTTACTTCATTTGCTTTTTTTTTTCTACGGAGTTTGGGACAAAGCACAATTTTACACAAAGCAAGAGATGATTATTTTCCTTTATTTGCAAACATACTCTAAGGGGCCGATTAATTAAAGTGCGGACAGACATGATACGATGTAGCGTATCATGTCCGCTGCACATTGATAAATGCTGACAGCAGTTCTGGCCCATAAAAAGCATTTGGATACCTATTTTAAAATAAATCCTATTACCTTAAAGGGATTGTCTACAACAGAATTTTTATTGTTTTAAAAGATAGATAATCCCTTTATTACCCATTTCCCGATTTTGCATAACCAACACAGTTATAATAATATACTTTTGACCTCTGTGATTATCTTGCATCTAAGCCTCTGCAAACTGCCCCTTTTTTCGGTTCTTTTGACAGACTTGCAGTCTAGCCAATCAGTGCCTGCTCCCAGATAACTTCACGTGCACGAGCACAGTGTTATCTATATGAAATATGTGAACTAACACCCTCTAGTGGTGAAAAACTGTTAAAATGCAATCTGAAAGAGGTGGGCTTCAATGTCTAAGAAATTAGCATATGAACCTCCTAGGTTAAGCTTTCAACTAATAATACCAAGAGAACAAAGCAAAATTGGTGATAAAATTAAATTGGAAAATTGTTTAAAATTACATGCTCTATCTGAATCATTAATGTTTATTTTGGCCTAGACTGTCCCTTTAAACTCATCATTGTACAAAGTTCCAAAATATGGTGTTTAAAATTGACTCTTTTCAATCACATTGTGGAGTAGACACACTTCATTTTCAGATAATTATTATGACTTTGCTGTTTTCATATTTTTTTCCCTGTCATGGTCTAATGCATGTTTATTTATAGTGTGGAGCTTAGGTTCCATAAGAACACACCTTACACTGGGCCCTACCTGGAACTGATCAATGCATTTATTGTTTTGAATATGTCTCAGCATGTTCCAAATATTTTTAGCATTACATCAAAACCCTCTTTCAGAGGTAACCATTGAGCATTTCCATTAAATTTATAAGTAAAAGAAATCAGAATAATAATACACTGCCAAACAATAGAATCCTAATTGATATATCTATACGATTATAAGGCATCCTTTTGCATTATAGTATGTCTCACATTTTTATAGATACTGTCATTTAAAACAAATATGCCAGAATATATCAAAATTCTTTTATGATTGAAATGTATTATTAAAGTGTTTTCAAACAGATAGGCATTTTTAAAACTCATTCAATTGTAATAAATAAATTGAAATGTATAATGTAAATCACAGTATTGCAAATATTAATAGGACATTAAAGGAAAAAATATGCCAGCATATTCCATATTTTTAAATACAAAATGTTAAACTAATGTAAATGTATTATGAAAATAGTAACTAAGGGCCCTATTTATCAAACTGCAAAAGCAGTTTCAGGGCCTGGCATTTTCAGGATAGTTAAAGGAAGCATTTTTGCAATATATATGGATAAGTAAAAATGCTTCTAATAAAAGCTATAGCTGTTTCCATCTTGTAATTAAGTAAGCTCCCAGCAAGCAGGGAGAGGAATTGCACAAGCATTGCTTGTGAAATGCTTGTTCAATGTTAAATGTTGTCTGCTTGCAGCTAGGTCGGGTGGACATAATTTGCTTTAGTGAATCATGTCCACCCAACCTATGATAAATAGAGCCCTAAGTATTTCCATACAACTAATTCTGAAGTATCGATTGATCTATAGAACACCCTCAGCTCTGTTGGTGGGACAAAATGACCACAAAAATTTCAATAAATGTCAAGTGTAGGAATGATTTTTGTTTTTGCAAATACAAAAACAAATGACTATTTTTTAACATTCTTTAATACACAACATGGGTAAGGTGTAATGTTTGGTCATTTAAATAGCCTAAAGAGGTTTTCTGGTTTTATTGGCAAAAAGGCAGCTATAGCAAGAATAATGATAGCTGCTGACCATAGCTATGCATCATTAAAATTAGTGAAATGAATCCAAAAATATAATATAATACTTAATGCTTAATGCAACTCATTTAATATTGTCCGTATGGCAGTATGACCATTCTGGCCTAAGGCACTTAGAGACAATTGGGAAATTGGCTTTCTATTATGTTGAGTTTTTTATATCTTCTAAATACACATATTGGTGCAGCTATAATTAAAGTTTTCCGGACTCTTCAATGTTAAACCCTGTTGATCAGTTGCTTGCAGCTAAGGATTGATTGAAAAGATTTCTTTGAAGTTTGGCAGATTTGTGGGCACCCTCAGTGACTGGAAATACTAAAAATGTAAAGAAAATGAATTATGTTTGGAGTTATCAAGTGTTGAAAAAGATACATTTCTGTGTATCCTAAGAATGAAAACAATCAGCCAAACCTACATCAAGAAACACTAGACCAATCTTCAAGAAATTTGGCATGCAATAAGACTTTATTGCCTAGAAGCTTTGATTTATTTCAGTGGTTGCTGAGATATAAAGGTTTAAAGTCGTTTTTAATATATTTCGAGTGTGCTCAGCAGAAAGAAAAAAAAATAATCAACACATGCTTAGCAGAGATTTGGTCTGTATGGTTCTGTAGCCTGGAGATTATTGAGTATCCTATAGAATGCATTAATAATATATATATATATATATATATATATATATATATATATAGAGAGAGAGAGAGAGAGAGAGAGAGAGAGAGAGAGAGAGAGAGAGAGAGAGAGAGAGAGAGAGAGAGAGAGAGAGAGGACAGCAATTTGCCGATCACATACGATCGGGTTGATTGACACCCCCTGCTAACGCCTGATTGGCCGGGAATCTGCAGTGGGCAGCATTGCACAAGCAGTTCATCAGAACAGCTTGTGCAATGATAAATGCCGACAGCATATGCTGTCGGCATTTATCGATGTGCGGTGGACATAATATGATACAGTGGATCATGTCTGTCCGCACTTTCATAAATTGACCCCCAAGTGTAAACAACAATATCTTATGTAATTTAGGTAATATTTAAATGGGACAATATAGCTTATACAGGTTACTAAAGTTAGTTTTATATCATTTTTATACTGCAGTGACTTACAGGCAGGGAAAATAGTAGTGTTTGAGAAGTTTATTTAAAAAATATTAGTTAAAAAGTTTGGATTTTAGAAGGAGCCAACTAGGAATAAAGCTATATCGGATTTTGTGCTATCTAACTATACAGATATAACATCAAACATTGAAGTCAAAGAAAATTTGTGTAACAGTGATCATAACATGGACACGTTTGAAATTACTTTCCAAAAGCAGTGTCTCAAGGATTAAACTAAGGCTTTTAATTTTAAGAAAGCAAAATTCAATGATTTAAGGAAAGAACATAAATTGACACAAAGTATTCTCTAACAAAATTACAGAAGATAAATGAATAAAATTTAAAACTTTATCTATCTATCTATCTATCTATCTATCTATATCTATCTCTCTATTAGGGCTGCACGATTAATCACGGATGCGGTTTTAAACCGCGATTAATTGCCGCAGTTTTAAAACCACAAGAGTACTTAATTTAAAAAAAATAAAAAAAATATCTTCAGATCGTCATGAAAATAGAGGCAGAGAGAGAGGATGAGAGGCGGACCAGTGTGCGGCCGTGGGCAGACCTGAGAATGCTTGCGAAACGACCATTTTGGAAGAGATTGAAGAGTGTGTGAGAGTCATCTGGGAGTGTTGTGGCGGTGGTCAAGCGGTGGTGTGGCAGTGGGACAGCTCAAAGTTGTGAGCAATAAAGTGAATATTGTAAAAAAACTTTAAAGTGCCTTACTGATTTTTAAAAAAAATGTTTTAACTTCTGTGACCCTTAACATTGAGTTTGATTACATATTACAATAATACAATATATTTTATTTATAAATGTTCATTAAGGATTACTTGTAGGATGTATTGTGAAGTGAATTGTAAAATATAATATATTCAACATAATGTTCCAAAAATATATATAAATAATATCTACTATGTACTGCTATATCTCTATCATCTGTCTAGTAGATAGATTATAGAGGATGAATGATATATAGAGTTACTAGATAGATAGATAGATAGATAGATAGATAGATAGATAGATAGATAGATGATAAATGTAATATTATATTTATTATTTATATTTATTTTATATATAATTTAGTTGAGTCAAGTGTACATTACCAGAAGATAGATCATCAATCATCAGTAGTAGTACACAGTGGTGCAGTGCACAACAAGTTTTTTTTATTTTTATATTTTTCCTCTAATTATAAGTGTTCATTTTTATGCTCCAAGAGTGTATTGGACATTGAGAAACATGTGCAGTAAGATTCTGTAGTGTTAAATAAACGTTTCTACTATGTAACCACAGCACAGGTAGCTAATTTTATTTGAACTATTTTGTGGTTTGTATTTTGATTCTCCAAGACTGTATTGGACATTGAGAAACATGTACAGTAAGATTCTGCAGTGTTAAATAAACATTTTATTGAAAAATTAAGGTGTTATAGTAATTTTTAATAAAATTACAATTAAATCACAATCACTTTTTTTAAAAAAAAATTGCGATTTCCCCCCATATAGCCCAGCCCTACTCTCTCTCTCTCTCTCTCTCTCTCTCTCTCTCTCTCTATATATATATATATATATATATATATATATATATATATATATATATAGAGAGAGAGAGAGAGAGAGAGAGAGACATATCAACACATACGACATGGTTATAAAAGTAAAATAAATAAATCCAAGCCAATGAGGCTAAATGAAAATGTGTTAAGAGAAATTAGGAAAAAGCATAGGGCATTTAACTTATTCAAAGTAAATAGGACTTAACAATACATACCAAATATATAAGGAATGTAACAAAGCATGCAAAAAAGCAATCAAATTGGCCAAAATTAAAAATTTGCAAAGGATACAAAGTCAAACCATAAAAGCTTTTTTTAAGTACATACAGTAAATGGCAAAAAAATCTAAGAAGGAAAATATAGGTACATTAAAATGTGTGAAGGGTAAACTTGATTAACAGGGAGAAGGCTGATGCACTAAACCAGTTATTTTCTTCAGTATACACAAGAGAGGAACCGATTGGAGATACTTTGAAATTAACTAGAACATAAAAGCCTATACCATTAACTGGGTTATCTCTAGAGGCTATCAGGGGAACAAAAATGGATAATATTAAAGTAAATAAAACTCCAGGCCCAGATGGAATACACCCAAGGGTTTTACGGACACTGTTATAGACTAACCTCTACTGAATCATTATCCACAGGCATAGTACCCCAGGACTGGCGTAAAGCTGATGTGGTGCCACTTTTTAAAAAGGGAAGCAGGGATGATCCAGGAAGCTATAGACCAGTTAATCTGACATCAATAGTGGGAAAGATACTTGAGGGCATTAGAAGGGATTATATTGATGAGTATATTTGTGTAAACAAGATTATGAGTTCAAATCAGCATGATTTTATGAGAAATATATGATGTCAAACTAATCTAATTAGATTCTACAACGAGGTAAGTAAAAATATAGATAAAGGGGAATCAGTTGATGTGATATACACAAATGGAATCCACAGCACCAATTAGGTAAAAGAAAATACCTTTATTTTCACATTACATGCGACGTTTCGGCCTTCACAGCCTTAATCATGCATACAAAACACTTCAGCCTCTGTCCACAGTATATAGGCTGATCAATTAAAACATTAATTACAAACAGATTTGACAAAATGTTTCACACAGAGCAATTACTCCCTCTAGTGTTAGTCATATTTTACTACATCCTATAAAATTTAACTCTCAAGTTACCAAAAATACAATTACTAGAGGAGTTTCCACTGAATGTACAAGTGTCATTAAAAACAAGAAAATATATAGGAACAAGTCTTACTGCAATCTTATATTTCTATAGTAATATATCTAAAGTATATTACTGACACCTTTTACCAATCTTACTGATAAACTTTACCTATGTGTTTAAGTGAACAAGTGACTTTACCTATGTGTTTAACTAAACCAAAACTAACTAAAAAAAGTTTTTTGTTTTGAATTTTTACTGTTACATTTAGAGAAAGACAGAGAAATCTATCTCTCTATTTAACCCTTTAGGGTACATACAATCTAATTTATGGATCCAGTAAGTTTCTTTTTGTTTAAGGATCCTCTCCCTGTCACCCCCTCCTCTTAATGTACCTACATGGTCAATAATCTGCCACCTAATTTGACTTATGTTGTGGCCTGCCTGGATAAAATGATTAGAAACAGGAGCTTCTTTATTACCACATCTCAAGTTGGACTTATGCTGATTAATTCTTTCCCTGCCTTTTCTAGTCGATTCTCCAATGTAAATAAGAGAACACGGGCATTTAATAAGATAGATTACGTAGGATGTCTCACATGTATAATAACCATTAATTTTATATTTATGCCCTGTTCTTGGATGGGAAAATTCTTTCCCTTTTATCATTGCATGGCAATTAGAGCACCCTAGACAGGGATAAGAACCATAAGATTTCTGACCCATATGGCTTTGTTTAAGACTTTTGGAGGGTCCCAAATCATTTTTAATCAGTGTGTCTCTCAAATTTCTAACCCTCTTAAAGGCCATAATGGGATTATTTTGGAATATCTCCATATCTCTATTACAATTTTTAATAATATTCCAATGCTTTCTTATGATTTTAGTAACTTCAGTACTGTATGAATTATATTGTGAAGTAAATACCATCCTCCTACTTTTATTTTTACCATTTTTATTATCTTTAGGGGCATTATTATCCCTGTACATTTTCTTCTCTCTCTGAAGCCTTGAGATCTCTTCCTTAATGAGGTTTTCAGGATAACCTCTGCTAACAAATCTGTTGCCCATTTCCATCATTCTGGTAGATAATATTTCTTCATCCTTCACTATTCTACAGACCCTAAGGAGTTGACTCCTAGGGAGTGAGTCTTTTAACCTAGTTGGATGGAAACTATCATAGGCAAGCATAGTATTCCTATCAGTGGATTTTCTAAAAAGATCTGTTTTAAGGGTCCCATTATCCTTATAAACCCTAGTGTCTAAGAATTCCACTGAAACCTCACTATGTATAAGGGTAAATTCTATCCCTGGGATAGCAGAGTTTAAGTCACATACAAAGGATTCTAGGGATCCAACGTCACCCCACCACACGCCAAACACGTCATCTATAAAACGCCACCAGGCTGCACCATATTCCAAGAACATCTTATTAGTATATACAAAATTCTCTTCAAAGCTGTTCATGAACAGGTTGGCGTATGCTGGGGCAACGTTGGATCCCATTGCAGTCCCCTTGACCTGTACATACCAGTTGTCTCGAAACAAAAAATAGTTCCAGTACAGGATAAGAGTTAATAAATCACAAATAAATTCTATTTGAGGAGAATTATATGTACCAGTACCACTTAAAAGTTTCCTAATAACTCCTATACCTGTCTCATGCTTGATGGCAGTATAAAGACTTTTTACATCAAGTGTGAAGAGTATATATTTCTTACTGGGTAGATGTAAACTGTATAATTTATCAAGGAAATCACTAGTATCTTTGATGTAGGCCGACATTTTAGTTACTTCATGTTGTAAAATTTTATCAAGGAAAATGGCTATGTTAGTGAAAATAGAATCTACACTGGAGACTATGGGCCTCCCTGGGGGGCATTTAGCATTTTTATGCACTTTTGGCACAGTATAGAATATGGGTGTCCTAGGATGTTCTTTGTACAAATAATCAGATAATTTAGTATCAATGATATCATTCTTAACTGCCTTGGCAAGTATGTGTTTAATTTCCTTTTGTATTTTAAATACTGGATCCCCTGCAAGTGGATGATATGTAGTATTATCTTGTAATTGTGACAGTATTTCCTCTACATAATATTGTTTATCAAGAACAATGGTGGCACCACCCTTATCTGCTGCCCTCACTAAAATATCTTTCTGTTTTTCTTTTAAAGATTTAAAAGCCTGTTTTTCCTCTAAAGTCAGATTGTCATTTCTCTTATTTTTATTTTTACCACCTTGTTTGGAGATTTTTTCTTTTAAGTTACACCAATCATTATTTACCATTTTAATAAATGTTTCCACACTGTTGTTACTAAAATTGGGCACAAATGTAGATTTGTTTTGTGGACTGTATTACTGCAGAGTACTGAGCATCTGAAATTCTGCCTAGAATGGCAGACAAAGTGAAAACAGATGGAACCAAAATCTTTATGTATAGTGAACAAGAAGCAATAAGGATTACCACTTTGGTGAGGGGCTCAAGGGAGTTCCTAAGTAATGCTGCAACGGATGAGCTCAGCAAAGAATATGAGAAAACAAGGAGGAGGATTACAGCCTGGGACTTACACGCTACAACGCTGGCTGAGTATCATAAAGTCAGACGTATCCCCAGAGGCCTGAGGATGAATACCAGGCCTACTCTATTGAGAAATAATGAAGAATATTGCAACAAGTTTGAGGCTATTTTAAACAAATGCTCATACGATCTGCTAATCCTGACAGTGGAATACTTGCTAAAAGAAATTGAAATACAAAGAGAACAAGTACTGAAAACAACAAGTGAACTGAGCAAAATACTTACCGTTGATGAGCTGGATAAGATGATCAAAGAGGTAGATATGAAGATCAAAATCATGGAGACTGAGATTAAGGAAACCAAGCGATCCAAGTTCCTGAGGGATGAACAGGATTACCTCAGTGGGAGAGTGTATAGATGGAGAGGATCGTTTTCAGACAGAGGGAGCTTCATGAGAGGCCGACGTTTCCATGGTAATACTCGCAACAGAGGAGGATCTCGCGAGAACCAGGCGTATAGAGATGATGTCAGCGAGACTTCACAGGAATCCTCTGCAGGGAAGGCTTCACCGGCTTTTTTATCCAGCGACGAAGGCAGCATAGAGGCGGCAGAAAACACAAGCACCGCCATGGACACCCGGAGCACAAGGAGCAGGAGAGGCAGAGGAAACATGAGGAATCAACGGAGCCAAAGGAACAGACGGTTCTAAACATTTCCTCCATTGAGCTCACGGAAAATGAGTACAAACTGCTCAACAAAGGACTGTCCTTTTGCCCTATTGGTAATGTAAATGTATTTGAAATTGAAAAAAATTTGCAATTATTTTACAGATCTTTAAGGTTGCAAATAATGTTTAATAAAGGAGATGTAGTAACACCTAGTGCACAAAATGCTTTAGATACCAGCAAATGTTTTAGGGCTAAGGAGATGGGTCTTAGAAACAAATCTACATTTGTGCCCAATTTTAGTAACAACAGTGTGGAAACATTTATTAAAATGGTAAATAATGATTGGTGTAACTTAAAAGAAAAAATCTCCAAACAAGGTGGTAAAAATAAAAATAAGAGAAATGACAATCTGACTTTAGAGGAAAAACAGGCTTTTAAATCTTTAAAAGAAAAACAGAAAGATATTTTAGTGAGGGCAGCAGATAAGGGTGGTGCCACCATTGTTCTTGATAAACAATATTATGTAGAGGAAATACTGTCACAATTACAAGATAATACTACATATCATCCACTTGCAGGGGATCCAGTATTTAAAATACAAAAGGAAATTAAACACATACTTGCCAAGGCAGTTAAGAATGATATCATTGATACTAAATTATCTGATTATTTGTACAAAGAACATCCTAGGACACCCATATTCTATACTGTGCCAAAAGTGCATAAAAATGCTAAATGCCCCCCAGGGAGGCCCATAGTCTCCAGTGTAGATTCTATTTTCACTAACATAGCCATTTTCCTTGATAAAATTTTACAACATGAAGTAACTAAAATGTCGGCCTACATCAAAGATACTAGTGATTTCCTTGATAAATTATACAGTTTACATCTACCCAGTAAGAAATATATACTCTTCACACTTGATGTAAAAAGTCTTTATACTGCCATCAAGCATGAGACAGGTATAGGAGTTATTAGGAAACTTTTAAGTGGTACTGGTACATATAATTCTCCTCAAATAGAATTTATTTGTGATTTATTAACTCTTATCCTGTACTGGAACTATTTTTTGTTTCGAGACAACTGGTATGTACAGGTCAAGGGGACTGCAATGGGATCCAACGTTGCCCCAGCATACGCCAACCTGTTCATGAACAGCTTTGAAGAGAATTTTGTATATACTAATAAGATGTTCTTGGAATATGGTGCAGCCTGGTGGCGTTTTATAGATGACGTGTTTGGCGTGTGGTGGGGTGACGTTGGATCCCTAGAATCCTTTGTATGTGACTTAAACTCTGCTATCCCAGGGATAGAATTTACCCTTATACATAGTGAGGTTTCAGTGGAATTCTTAGACACTAGGGTTTATAAGGATAATGGGACCCTTAAAACAGATCTTTTTAGAAAATCCACTGATAGGAATACTATGCTTGCCTATGATAGTTTCCATCCAACTAGGTTAAAAGACTCACTCCCTAGGAGTCAACTCCTTAGGGTCTGTAGAATAGTGAAGGATGAAGAAATATTATCTACCAGAATGATGGAAATGGGCAACAGATTTGTTAGCAGAGGTTATCCTGAAAACCTCATTAAGGAAGAGATCTCAAGGCTTCAGAGAGAGAAGAAAATGTACAGGGATAATAATGCCCCTAAAGATAATAAAAATGGTAAAAATAAAAGTAGGAGGATGGTATTTACTTCACAATATAATTCATACAGTACTGAAGTTACTAAAATCATAAGAAAGCATTGGAATATTATTAAAAATTGTAATAGAGATATGGAGATATTCCAAAATAATCCCATTATGGCCTTTAAGAGGGTTAGAAATTTGAGAGACACACTGATTAAAAATGATTTGGGACCCTCCAAAAGTCTTAAACAAAGCCATATGGGTCAGAAATCTTATGGTTCTTATCCCTGTCTAGGGTGCTCTAATTGCCATGCAATGATAAAAGGGAAAGAATTTTCCCATCCAAGAACAGGGCATAAATATAAAATTAATGGTTATTATACATGTGAGACATCCTACGTAATCTATCTTATTAAATGCCCGTGTTCTCTTATTTACATTGGAGAATCGACTAGAAAAGGCAGGGAAAGAATTAATCAGCATAAGTCCAACTTGAGATGTGGTAATAAAGAAGCTCCTGTTTCTAATCATTTTATCCAGGCAGGCCACAACATAAGTCAAATTAGGTGGCAGATTATTGACCATGTAGGTACATTAAGAGGAGGGGGTGACAGGGAGAGGATCCTTAAACAAAAAGAAACTTACTGGATCCATAAATTAGATTGTATGTACCCTAAAGGGTTAAATAGAGAAATAGATTTCTCTGTCTTTCTCTAAATGTAACAGTAAAAATTCAAAACAAAAAACTTTTTTAGTTAGTTTTGGTTTAGTTAAACACATAGGTAAAGTCACTTGTTCACTTAAACACATAGGTAAAGTTTATCAGTAAGATTGGTAAAAGGTGTCAGTAATATACTTTAGAAATATTACTATAGAAATATAAGATTGCAGTAAGACTTGTTCCTATATATTTTCTTGTTTTTAATGACACTTGTACATTCAGTGGAAACTCCTCTAGTAATTGTATTTTTGGTAACTTGAGAGTTAAATTTTATAGGATGTAGTAAAATATGACTAACACTAGAGGGAGTAATTGCTCTGTGTGAAACATTTTGTCAAATCTGTTTGTAATTAATGTTTTAATTGATCAGCCTATATACTGTGGACAGAGGCTGAAGTGTTTTGTATGCATGATTAAGGCTGTGAAGGCCGAAACGTCGCATGTAATGTGAAAATAAAGGTATTTTCTTTTACCTAATTGGTGCTGTGGATTCCATTTGTCTATGTTGCTGTAAGGGTGGCAGTAACCCTTTCTCCACGGGCATCATACAGAACTAAAACCTGCTTTAAGGAACCAACAGGTGCTGTACTCATTTACTACTTTTGATGTGATATACAGTACTTGGATTTTGAAATGTGTTTGATACGGTGCCACATGAGAGATTAATGTACAAAATTAAGGGACTGGGAATAGCTGAAAATGTTAGCTCATACATAAATAACTGGATAAAAGTGAGCAACCAGAAGTAGTAAAAGGATCATACTCAGATTGGACAAAGGTAATCAATGGAGTCCCCCATGGATCAGTACTGAGCCCTGTTCTTTTTAATATTTTTATTAATGACTTGGAGAAAGGATTAAATAGCAACAGCTCTATTTTTGCAGATGATATTGTGTAAGGTCATTAGGTCAGGAGGAACTTGCTTTACAAGGGGATCTACAAAAATTAGAAGAATGGTCAGGTAAGTGGAAAATGAGATTTAATATTGGAAAATGCAAGGTTCTACATTTTGGAAGTAAAAATAAGCAGGCACTATATTATTTAAATAGAACTAGACTTAGCCAAACAGAGGAGGAAAATGATTTGGGAGTAGTAATAGATAACAAGCTAAAGATTGGAACACAATGCAGGGTAGTGACATCTAGGCTAATAAGATACTAGCATGTATTAAAAGAGGCATTGGTGCAAGGGAGGAAAGCATAATTTTGTCCCTATTTAAATCCCTGGTAAGTCCTCACCTTGAGTATGGAGTACAGTTCCAGCGACTGATCTCAAAAAAAGACATTGCAGACTTAGAAAAAGTTCAGAGAAGGGCCAGAAAGCTAAAGAGGGGAATGGAGAATTTAAAGGGACATGAAACCCAAAATTTTCTCTCATGATTCAGACAAAGCATGTGATTTTAAGCAACTTTTCATTTTGCTTCTATTATCAAAATTGCTTGGTATTCTTAGTTGACAATAATATCTATGTAGGCTCAGGAGCAGCAATGCATTACTGGGAGTTAGCTGCTGATTGCTAGCTGCACACAAATTATTTTTTTCATTGGTGCACCAGATCTGTTCAGATAGCTCCCAGTTGTGCATTACTGCTCCTTCAAAGAAGAATACCAAGAAAATGTAGCAAATTGGATAAAATAAGTAATTTGGAAAGATATTTAAAATCACATGCTCTTTTTGAATCATGGAAAATAAAAAAATAAAAAATGTTCAGTGTCATGTCAGTTTCAGGAGAGATTAGCCAAACTGGGTCTGTTTTCTCCAGAGAAAAAGGCACTTGAGTGGTGACATGATTACCTTATATAAATATATTCAAGGCCCATATACAGAGAAGGCAATTTTCCAAGAAAATTGTTTGTGACAAGAGGTCACAATTTAAGGCTAGAGAAAAGGAGATTTAATCTTCTGCAACGTAAACTTTTTTCACTGTAAGAGCAATCAAATTGTGGAACTTATTACCTGAGGAGGTAGTAAATGCCAGTCAAATAGATGCATTTAAAAATGGTTTAGATACATTTCTGGCTAGAAACAGAATTCAAGGATATGATTGCTTGTATTAAATGGGTCACCTTTTTTTTAATGGGATTATTTTAAGCTCAACTGGAGCTTTTTATGTAACTATATAAAGATTTGCATAGGTTGAGTTTTATGGACTTTTCAACCATATCTACTATGTTACTATCAGCTAGATTACGAGTTTTGAGCACTATAGGGAAATTACCGACCGCCACAAAAGCAGCGTTATTTCACCTCCCTATAGCGCTGCTATTACAGGTTTACAAAAAGCAGGCTTGTGCGGGCAAAATGGTTGCGTTGAGCTCCATACCTCACCCAAATACAAGCGTTGCTTTGACGTGCTCATGCATGATTTCCCCATAGACATCAATGGGGAGAGCCGGCAAAAAAAAAGTCTAACACCTGCAATTGCGGAATGAAAAGCTCCGTAACGCAGTCCCATTGACTTCTATGGGGAAAGAAAAAATTATGTTTAAACCTAACACCCTAACATAAACCCCAAGTCTAAACACCCCTAATCTGCTGCCCCTAACATCGCCGCCACCTACATACAGTTATTAGCCCCTAATCTGCCGTCCCTAACATCTCCGCCACCTACCTACACTTATTAACCTCTAATCTGCTGCTCCCAATGTCGCCGCCACTATACTAAAGTTATTAACCCCTAAACCTCTGGCCTCCCACATCACTAACACTACATAAATATATTAACTGCTAAACCTAACCCTAAACCTAACGTAACCCTAATCATAAGTCTAACCCTAACCCTAACACCCCCTAACTTAAATATAATTAAAATAAATCTAAATAAACCTTACAATTATTACCTAAATAATTCCTATTTAAAAATAAATACATACTTACCTGTAAAATAAAACCTAAGCTAGCTACAATATAACTAATAGTTATATAGTAGATATCTTAGGTTTTATTTTTATTTCACAGGTAAGTTTGTATTTATTTTATCTAGGTAGACTAGTTAGTAAATAGTTATTAACTATTTACTAACTACCTAGTTAAGATAAATACAAATTTACCTGTAAAATAAAACCTAACCTGCCTTACAATAAAACCTAACATTACATTCAAATCAAATAAATTAAATAAATCAAATACAATTATCTAAATTACACAAAATAGAAAATGTAATTATAAAAAAAAAATAAACCTAAGCTAACCATTGCCCTGAAAAGGGCATTTGGATGAGCATTGCCCTTAAAAGGGCATTTAGCTCTTTTACAGTGCCCAAACCCTAAGCTAAAAATAAAACCCACCCAATAAACCCTTTAAAAAACCTAACACTAACCCCCGGCGATCCACTTATGGTTTTCGAAGACCGGACATATATCCTCATTCAGCCGGCGAAGTCCTCATCCAAGCGGGCAGAAGTCCTCATCCAAGTGGGCAGAAGTCCTCATCGAAGCCGGCAGAAGTCTTCATCCAAATGGGCAGAAGTCTTCATCCAACCCGCCAGAAGTCTTCATCTAAGCGGGCAGAAGTCTTCATCCAGACGGCATCTTCTATCCTCATCCATCCAGCGCGGAGCGGGTCCATCTTTAAGACATCCGGCGCAGAGCATCCTCTTCATACGGTCTCAGCCGTAAACTGAAGGTTCCCTTTAAAGGGACACTGAACCCAAATGTTTTTCTTTTGTGATTCAGATAGAGCATGACATTTTAAGCAACTTTCTAATTTACTCCTATTATCAAATTGTCTTCATTCTCTTGGTATCTTTATTTGAAATGCAAGAATGTAAGTTTAGATGCTGGCCCATTTTTGGTGAACAACCTGGGTTGTCCTTGCTGATTGGTGGATAAATTCATCCACCAATAAAAAAAGTGCTGTCCAGAATACTGAATAAAAAAAAAAGCTTAGATGCCTTCTTTTTTAAATAAAGATAGCAAGAGAACGAGGAAAAATTGATAATAGGAGTAAATTAGAAAGTTGCTTAAAATTGCATGCTCTATCTGTATCACAAAAGAAAAAATTTGAGTTCAGTGTCCCTTTAAGTGACATTATTTAAGATGGCATCCCTTACATTCTGATTGGTTGATAGAATTCTATCAGCCAATAGGAATTAAAGGGAAAAAATCCATTGGCTGATCCAATCAGCCAATAGGATTGAGCTTTAATCCTATTGGCTGATCCAACCAGCCAATAGGATTGAGCTCAAATTCTATTGGCTTTTCCAATCAGCCAATATAATGCAAGCTCAATCCTATTGGCTGATTGGATCAGCCAATAGGATTAAAGCTCAATCCTATTGGCTGATTGGATCAGCCAATAGGATTTTTTCCCCTTTAATTCCTATTGGCTGATAGAATTCTATCAGCCAATCAGAATGTAAGGGATGCCATCTTGGATGACGTCATTTAAAGGGAACCTTCAGTTTACGGCGGCGACCGTATGAAGAGGATGCTCCACGCCGGATGTCTTGAAGATGGACCCGCTCTGCGCCGGATGGATCAAGATAGAAGATGCCATTTGGACGAAGACGTCTGCCCACTTGGATGAAGACTTCTGGCCACTTCGATGAAGACTTCTGCCCACTTGGATGAGGACATTGCTGGCTGGATGAGGATGGATGTCCAGTCTTCGAAAACTTCGAAAAAAGTGGATCGTCAGGGGTTAGTGTTAGGTTTTTTAAAGGGTTTATTGGTTGCTTTTTATTTTTAGCTTAGGGTTTGGGCACCGTAAAAGAGCTAAATCCCCTTTTAAGGGAAATGCCCATCCAAATGCCCTTTGCAGGGCAATGGTTAGCTTAGGTTTATTTAGATAGAGTTTTATTTGGGGGGTTTGGTTGTGTGTGTGGTGGATTTTACTGTTAGGAGGGTGTTTTTAATTTTTATTGCCAGGTAAAAAAGCTGTTATCTTTGGGGCAATGCCCCACAAAAGGCCCTTTTAAGGGCTATTGGCAGCTTAGTGTAGGCTAGGGGTTTTATTATTTTGGGGCCCTTTTTTATTTTGATAGGGCTATTAGAGTAATTGTATTTGATTAATTTAATTTATTTGATTTGATTGTAATGTTAGGTTTTATTGTAAGGCAGGACAGGTTTTATTTTACAGGTAAATTTGTATTTATTTTAACTAGGTAGTTAGTAAATAGTTAATAACTATTTACTAACTAATCTAACTAGTTAAAATAAACACAAAATTACCTGTGAAATTAAAATAAAACCTAAAATAGCTACAATATAACTATTAGTTATATTATAGCTAGCTTAGGTTTTATTGCACAGGTAAGTATTTATTTTTAAATAGGAATTATTTAGGTAATAATTGTAAGGTTTATTAAGATTTATTTTAATTATATTTAAGCTAGGGGGTGTTAGGGTTAGGGTTAGACTTATGCTTAGGGTTACATTAGGGTTAGGTTTAGGGGTTAATATATTTATGTAGTGATGTGGGAGGCCAGATGTTTAGGGGTTAATAGTTTAATTTAGTATTTTTCGTTGTGGGGGGCTTGTGGTTTAGTGGTTAATAGGTTTATTATAGCGGCGGTGTGGGCGGACGGCAGATTAGGGGTTAATAATATTTAAGTAGTGTTTGCGATGTGGGAGGGCGCGGTTTAGGGGTTAATAAGTTTATTATAGTGGCGACAGTGGAATAGGGGTTAATAATTTTTTTTTAATAATTTTTTTTAAGTGGCGGCGATGTCCGGAGCGGCAGATTAGGGGTTAATAATTTTATTATAGTGTTTATGATATGGGTGTTAGTTTACTTTGTAACACTTTAGTTATGAGTTTTATGTTACAGCTGTGTAACGTAAAACTCATAACTACTGACTTTAGATGGTGGTATTGTGATGATTCAGTACAGTATCTGGAATGACAGTTATTAGTTTCCAAATGAGAATTACAACTGCGGACGTAACAACAGGCTATCTTTTAAATGTACTGTCACTTTAAGACATCATGAAACACATGGAAGCTAAATAAGTGTAGCTCACTTGGAATACTCTCAAAAAGAATCAGTATAAAGAAACAATTAAGGATAGATTTGTTACAATCATGTATATAGCTGTATAATAATGTAACAAATCGTGAGCCTTAATATCTCTAAGAATGTTTTAAACACAAGCGCCAATTCTTAACACAAGTGTGCAAAAGAGAAAGAGTATTTACTGATATCAGATATGGGGAATTCGTATCAAGATACTAGTATCTAATGAAAAAAAAATAGAAACAAAGTTCAATCAGCGCTTACCAGGGCTGAGACAGAAGCGGAGGTTCTGCAAACAGAGTCTGACAGGCTGGTGACGTCACCGGAGATCAGATGGCGGAGGACTGTAGATCCGTTGCCAATTTCACGCACCGAAATGCAGCGAAAAGGTGAGTGAAGGATCCTTCGAATACCACTGACTCAGAGGTCCGGTAAGTCACAGGTGAAGCTGGGATGTAGCAAGGAAGAAACACTTTTTCACTTCAGACGGCTTAGTACATCAGGCTGGTGCTGACAGCTTTTTAAGCAGGTGGAAAGGGGATGAGACTAATTTTAAAGGGATAGCAAGGTTAGATGAATAATACGTGGGAAACCCTGGGAGACATCACAGGTATGGATCTTGTCAGTATAGGGTGTACGCTCACTTTTTGGCCTCCTAGGCAAACTCGTAATACCGGTGCTATGGGAGTCCCATTGAAAAAGGACTTTTTTTAAAATGTGGTACTGACGTTACGTGACGGCCAAAAAGGTGTGCAGTACACCTATACCTACAAGACTTGTAATAGTGGCGTTAGGGAAAATGCAGCGTTATGAAGCATAACAATGCTTTTTCACTCATAACGCAAAACTCGTAATCTAGCTGTATGCTAGAAGAAGTTTAGATTTTGGAATTCCGTATTTGGGAATAAACACACTACACTCACACATACACACTTTCTATCCATCATACAAACACATCCACGTGTGTCTAAGTGCACACACACAACATGCACACGCATACAGCATGGGCAGCACACACATCATGCACACACACATTTTCAAAGACAAATAAAAATGTATATTAAGGCGAGATTTTACGTTTTCAATGAAAAAAATAAAAAGCATGGACATTTCCTTGACAATTATTACATTTTTCACTTTAATTTAATAATTTGAAAAGTCTTGTCCTAGGTTTATCAAGTCATTTTAGCTGCAGAATTTGGTGAGTGATAAATTGACTTGTTAATGTGTTATTAATTGTTGAGAATTTGGGTTGTTGAAACAGGACTGGCACATCTTAAGTTTAGAACCAGATGTCACTAAAATGATAATGTAAAAAATGATTTAAATAAAAATGCTTCCAATTGTGATCACATCAATATCAAAAGGACTCATTTGAACCTGATAACATGTAGATAATTATCAAACTATAGTTTTAATCAACCCTTTGATTTGGAATTTAAACTCTAGCATTAACATTATTTTAAAACAATGTTAAACACATTAACTAAAGTAATTATATAAAACCACTCATGTGCATGTGGTGACTTGCATTACATGATTTCTCACAAAATTAAGATAGTGTAAACATATTAATTTCAATTTTACCTATTCAAAGACCTCAAGTTTATTGGATCCCTGACACTTGCAGATTATTATCTTATTCATGCTCTTCAGATTTGTTCTGGCTTGCTAAAGTACAATACATTGAGGTTATTATATTAAATTAATGTATATTTAAGATCACTACAGTTTCTCAAAACATCTGTTAAATAACATATCATTTCAAAACTGGCTACAAAATGAATGGCGAGAATACAGCATAAATAATCATAGCTATGCAAATAAATCAGAGGTGTTCTGGGAAGCCGCAAAGGCGTATCTTAGGGGGAGATAAAAGCGTATATGGTTACGGCTAAAAAGAAGTTTAAGGCACGCGAGCTACAATTGGCAAATACTGTTACCAAGGCCTACTGAAAGTATATAAATACCCCACTTAGAAAATATTGGGATAAGTACAAAATAGCCAGACAAGATAGAGATCTGTTCCTTAGCACAAAAATGACAAATGAGGAGACTAGAATGAATGCATTATACACTGGCCGTTAAGGAAAGTCTGCTAAATATCTTGCAAAGGTTAGACAGGAGCAGAAAAAATAATAATATAATTGAGAACATTATTATGGGATATCAGAATTATACACAATCTCAATCTATTGATATTAAAAACGTTTTTTTAAACTATTATAAGAATATATACTCCGCCAAATCGACAGATGTACAAAGTAATACGTTTTTCTGGAATAAGATTATCTGTCCCATGGTTACGCCAGAGCAAGTCGAATCAATTAATGCTTTTATATCTCCGGAAGAAGTCCTAAAGGCCATAGAGGAACCTAAACTTGGTAAGGCCTCAGGACCGGACCAATTACCGGCTGAGTTTCATAAGCTACTTAAGTCGGAGATTGTTCTCACACTGGTTTGCTTATTCAATGATTACTTCATTGGGAAAAAAAACAATGTTGCGGTTCTTCTCGGCGTCAATCATAACTCTTATTCTTAAAAAAGATAAAAATCCATCAGATCCTGGGTCATATCGGCCTATCTCTTTGTTGAATACATATTATAAATTAATTACTTCTATAATAGCCAATCATTTAAAAAAAAAAAACATTACAAGAAGTTATACACCCGGATCAATACGGGTTTATGATTAATAGATCGTCTTCTAAGAATATTCGAAAAACATATATGATATTGGAATATTTTGGGAATAAGTTACACCAAGATAAATTAGTACTTAAACAGGATCTTGCTATGGTGATGGTTGATGCAGAGAAGGCTTTCGATTCCATAATTTGGGAACACTTGTATAATGCCTTGACTAACTTTGGTTTTCTTGGGAATTTGATAAACTTTATTAAAAACATATATAATTATCCAATTTCGGCTATTTTGGTTAACAATAGCCAAACACCTTTCTTTAAACTAGAGAAAGGGACATGACAGGGGTGCCCACTTTCTCCCCTCCTTTTTAATATAGCCATAGAGCCTTTAGCAATTTACTTAAGACAATAATTAGAGGGAATACATTTTTGGGCCCGAAAATGTGTCATCACTCTACGCCGATGATTTGTTTTTATATTTTAGAAACACTAGTATAAATATACCAATAGCCCTGAGATCATTGGACTTATTTAGAGCAATCTCAGGATATAAAGTTAATACTACAAAATCAGATATTCTCTGGATATATAGAAACAAAGCCTAGTTTACGAGTTCTGCGTTAGCCTTAAAAAGCAGCGTTAAGGGGTCCTAACTCTGCTTTTTAACTCCCGCTGGTATTACGAGTCAGGCAGGAAAGGGCCTACCTCTCACTTTTCTTCCGTGACTTTTGGCTACCGCAAATCCCCTTACGTCAATTGCGTATCCTATCTTTTTAATGGGATTTGGCTAATGCTGGTATTACAAGTCTTGGAAGAAGTGAGCGGTAGACCCTCTCCTGTCAAGACTCCTACCGCCAAAAAAAAAGTCAGTAGTTAAGAGTTTTATGGGCTAACGCCAGAGCATAAAGCTCTTAACTACAGAGCTACAAAGTACACTAACACCCATAAACTACCTATGAACCCCTAAACCGAGGCCCCCCCACATCGCAAACACTAAAATAAAATTATTTAACTCCTAATCTGCCGACCGGACATTGCCGCCACCTACATTATACCTATGAACACCTAATCTGCTGCCCCTAACATCGCCGACACCTACATTATATTTATTAACCCGCCCCCAACGTCACTGCTACTATAATAAAGTTATTAACCCCTAAACCTAAGTCTAACCCTAACACCCCCCTAACTTAAATATAATTTAAATAAAACGAAATAAAATTACTATAATTAAATAAATTAATCCTATTTAAAACTAAATACTTACCTATAAAATAAACCCTAATATAGCTAAAATATAACTAATAGTTACATTGTAGCTATTTTTGGATTTATATTTATTTTACAGGCAACTTTGTATTTATTTTAACCAGGTACAATAGCTATTAAATAGTTAATAACTATTTAATAGCTACCTAGTTAAAATAATTACAAAATTACCTGTAAAATAAATCCTAACCTAAGTTACAAATACACCTAACACTACACTATCAATAAATTAATTAAATAAATTAACTACAATTATCTAAACTAAAATACAATTAAATAAACTAAACTATAGTACAAAAAAAGAAACCACTAAATTACAAAAAATAAAAAATATTACAAGAATTTTCATCTAATTACACCTAATCTAATCCCCCTAATAAAATAAAAAAGCCCCCCAAAATAATACAATTCCCTACACTATACTAAATTACAAAAGTAATCAGCTCTTTTACCAGCCCTTAAAAGGGCTTTTTGCGGGGCATTGCCACAAAGTAATCAGCTCTTTTACCTGTAAAAAAAAATACAAGACCCCCCCAACATTAAAACCCACCACCCACACACCCCTACTTTAAAACCCACCCTATCCCCCTTTAAAAAAAACTAACACTACCCCCTGAAGATCACCCTACCTTGAGCCGTGTTCACCAAGCCAGACACCAATGGGCCAGAAGAGGACATCTGGACCAGCAGAAGTCTTCATCCTATCCGGGCAGAAGAGGACATCCGGACCTTTAGACATCTTCATCCAGGCGGCATCTTCTATCTTTATCCTTCCGGAGTGGAGCGGAGCCATCTTCTATCCAGCCAACGCGGAGCCATCCTCTTCTTCCGATGTCCTAACGCAGAATGAAGGTTCCTTTAAATAACGTCATCCAAGATGGCGTCCCTCGAATTCCGATTATCTGATAGGATTCTATCAGTCAATCAGAATTAAGGTAGGAAAAATCTGATTGGTTTATTTAATCAGCCAATCGGATTGAGGTTCAATCCGATTGGATGAGCCAATAGAATTGACCTTGCATTCTATTGGCTCATCCAATCAGTCAAACGGATTGAACTTCAAACCGATTGGCTGATTAATTCAACCAATCGGATTTTTCCTACCTTAATTCCGATTGGCTGATAGAATCCTATCAGCCAATCAGAATTTGAGGGATGCTATCTTGGATGACATCATTTAAAGGAACCTTCCTTCTGCGTTAGGACATCGGAAGAAGAGGATGGCTCCGCATCGGCTGGATAGAAGATGGCTCCACTCCACTCCGTAAGGATAAAGATAGAAGATGCCGTCTGGATGAAGATGTCTAAAGGTCCGGATGTCCTCCACTGCCCGGATAGGATGAAGACTTCTGCCGGTCCGGATGTCCTCTTCTGGCCCATCGGTGCCTGGCTGGGTGAACACGGCTCAAGGTAGGGTGATCTTCAGGGGGGTAGTGTTAGTTTTTTTAAGGGGGGATTGGGTGGGTTTTAGAGTAGGGGTGTGTGGGTGGTGGGTTTTAATGTTGGGGGGGACTTGTATTTTTTTACAGGTAAAAGAGCTGATTACTTTGGGGCAATGCCCCGCAAAAAGCACTTTTAAGGGTTGGTAAAAGAGCTGATTACTTTTGTAATTTAGTATAGGGTAGGGAATTTTATTATTTTGGGGGGCTTTTTTATTTTATTAGGGGGCTTAGATTAGGTGTAATTAGATTAAAATTCTTGTAATATTTTATTTATTTTTTTAAATTTAGTGTTTGTTTTCTTGTACTATAGTTTAGTTTATTTAATTGTATTTGAGTTTAGATAATTGTAGTTAATTTATTTAATTAATTTATTGATAGTGTAGTGTTAGGTGTATTTGTAACTTAGGTTAGGATTTATTTTACAGGTAATTTTGTAATTATTTGAACTAGGTAGCTATTAAATAGTTATTAACTATTTAATAGCTACCTAGTTAAAATAAATACAAAGTTGCCTGTAAAATAAAAATAAATCCAAAAATAGCTACAATGTAACTATTAGTTATATTGTATCTATATTAGGGTTTATTTTATAGGTAAGTATTTAGTTTTAAATAGGATTAATTTATTTAATTATAGTAATTTTATTTAGATTTATTTAAATTATATTTAAGTTAGGGGGGTGTTAGGGTTAGGGTTAGACTTAGGTTTAGGGGTTAATAACTTTATTATAGTAGCAGCGACGTTGGGGGCAGGAGAATAGGGGCTAATAATTGTAGGTAGGTGGCGGCGACATTGGGGGGCATATTAGGGGTTAATACAATTTATTATAGTGTTTGTGAGGCGGGAGTGCGGCGCTTTAGGGGTTAATACATTTATTATACTGGCGGCGATGTACGGTCGGCAGATTAGGGGTTAATAATTGTAGGTAGGTGGCGGCGACGTTGGGGGGCAGATTAGGGGTTAATAAATATAATATAGGTGTTGGCAATGTTAGGGGCTGTAGATTAGGGGTTCATAGGGATAATGTAGGTGGCGGTGGTGTCCGGAGCGGCAGATTAGGGGTTAATAGTATAATGCAGGTGGCGACGGACGATGTCAGGGGGGAGCAGATTAGGGGTTAATAAGTGTAAGATTAGGGGTGTTTAGACTCAGGGTTCATGTTAGGGTGTTAGGTGTTGACTTAGAAAGTGTTTCCCCATAGGAAAAAATGGGGCCTCTTTAGGAGCTGAACACTGCTTTTTTTTCCAGCCAGCTCAGCCCCATTGTATCCTATGGGGAAATCGTGCACAAGCCCATTTTTCCATCTTACCGCTACCGTAAGCAATGCTGGTATTGAGGTTATAAGTGGAGCTAAATTTTGCTCAATGCTCACTTTTCTGAGGCTAACACAGCCATTCAGAAAACTCGTAATACCAACGTTGTTTAAAGTAAGCGCTGGAAAAAAAAGGAGCGTTAGCCCCGCAAGTTTTTACCAAAAAAACTAGTAATCTAGCCGAAAGATAGTTTGAAACAGCATAACTTAAAAGAGGTTAAGAGTTTTAGATACCTGGGAATTAAATTACACAAGGATCCGAGCATGTGGAATAAACTTAATTTTACAACCTTTTTTTCACATATAACATCGAAATTACAACGTTGGACACTGTTCCCGATTCCATTATCAGCTAAAGTGATGCTGATCAAAACTATCCTCTTTTCTCAAATAACATATATTATGAATAATCTTCCTTTATTTATTAAGGACAAAGATATTAGGATCTTTATTAGGAATGTGCAAAAATTTTTTGGAATAAGACTAGACATATGCTTGCTATAGCAAAACTATCGCAGCTCAAGGAATTCGGGGGTTTAGCATTCCCTGATATAAGGATATACAATATTGCTATTTTAGTACGTTATGGAGTCGACTGGCTTCTATCCTCTGATAATCTGACTAATTCATCAATTGAAGAGAATCTTATACAACCGATATCTCTTAAAGCAATCCTACATTGTCCATTTACAACTTCCGGACAATATTAAGACAACCATTAGTTTATATAATGTGGTCAAAGCATGGCAGCAATTATGTGCCCGTCTGAAGATTAATTTTCACATGTCAGCTTTTTTACCAGTTAGAGGAAATCCTGAATTTTTACCAGGATGTCAGTATATGATATTTAGAAGATGGGCTGAAAAGGGTCTAACAAGGATAGCACAATTTCTCTATGAGAGGATTAATATGAGAACATTTGAGAATATTGCTGCTGAATATAATTTACCTAATAAGAGTTTTTATGCATATCTGCAGCTATGACATTTTAAAATAAAAAATTACATTATTTTGAAATAATGGGGGACTATATTAATATATATAGACAAGGAAACCAATCAATATCACTGTTATACAAGATCCAATTGGCAAAGCAAGGTCAGTTAAACGTAGAGCAGTTTCTATTATATTGGTCTAAATATTTTGAAGAGATTATTTATGATAATATCAAGAAGGGTATTAAATGGTTAAATGAAGCCCCTCTTTGTTCCTCCTGGAAGGAATCACATTTAAGTTCCTTAATAATGCCTATATTTCACTAAAGAGATTAGCTATATGGACACCTGGACAACCAGGTCTTTGTTACAAATGTCATATACCTGTAGCAGATTTTCTCCACTGCTTCTGGTATTGTCCAAAAATAAGACAATTTTGGCAGAAAGTAAATTTCTGGCTAAATAAATGTACATTAGAGCATTTTTCCTTTGTGCCAAGAATTATCTTCCTTCTAACTATAGAAAAGCCGAGCCAGGATCTGATTAATATGATTATTTTAGTGGTTCGCAATTTGATCTTGAGAAATTGGAAAAATAAGAAACCCCCATCTTTCAGTGTATTTATTGAAGCAGTTATATTACAGATAATTTTTGAACAACATAATATATCAAATACACATAATAAACAAGTACAATGTTTTTTCAATAAATAGACGAAAATTATTCAGTCATATCCTATTTCTACACAATATATACTTACTAAAGCGTTCCACAAATCTGAATACTTTGAGGGTCTGATACTAAGGTAGATATTTCCAGTAACCTGGTATTGAGACATGAAACTCTGGATTGAGATATAGAGGTTATTGGAAGCGGAGAGGAGGTATTTTCTTCTTTGAGGAGAATGGTGGGGGGGGAGAGGAAGGAGAGAGAAGATTTTTTTTTTTCTCTTGTCCTTGAATTATGTATAATCTTCAATTTCACCATGTTCAACAAAAAGCTGAATGTTCTTGTTCTGTTTATTGTAAATATAATATGTATATTATAGTATAATATGTATATTATAGTATATATACAATGTCAGGATATGGATTGCATTTTGCTATGTAACCAACTTAAGATGCTTTGGATATTAATGTGCGGATTCGCACTGTTTTTTCTTTTTCTGCTTATATACAAATTACACTCAACCTTGTATGGCTGAGTGCATATTTTCTTTTCTTCTTATCCTGACAATTAAAATAAAGATTTAAAAAAAAAAAGATCACTACAGTTTCCTTTGTTCTACAAATACTATTAATGACCATTTAAAAAAAATAATAATTTCAAAGTCAACAACTTCTAATGAGCGTTTAACAGATTGTCAATTTGTTTATTTGACTAGTCACAAAAGGCCTTATTACTTGCTGCAGTTGTTATGCAATGTGAATCTTCCATCTGAATTATGATTCTGTCCTCTGTTTATTAGTGGTGCTGTGCTTGTTTTTGCAGTCGTCTCTTGAGTTTATGCAAATGTGAAAACTAAATTATGCAATATAAACTCAGATTAACAGAAGAAACAGCGATAGCAAGCAAACAAATACACTGTATATATATTTCAGGAATGTTCTATACCATAATCTAATTATATACAGGTATAGATAACAAAAGACATGTCTAGAAGTATCATGAGATAACCATTTGAACTGTTCTCCAATCTGTGCTCTAGCTATAAAGAAAATGTGTGAGTGCTGTATGGCTAGAGCACTGATTGGAGATCAATTTACACCGTAAGCTAAAAAAAAAAATTACTTTTGAAGTGGATGGCCGGAACACAGGGTATTTGAATTTCAACGCTACATTAAAAAGTAAGTTAAAGTGTATTTTCATTAAAACTGATTAATTAAACTCCATTTAAATGTTTCTAACATTATTGATCTGTTTATACAAAGGGGAATGTTTACCATCACTGTAAGCTCTGTTAGCCACGCCCACATCACCAAGATCTCCAGATTCCCCTGGCAATGCCGATACCCTTCACCCGTTAAGTGTGGGAGCGTTCTTCATCCCTGATACCTAGGTGGCTTTCATTTAAAGCACTATGCAGAGGATGACATCATAAACACTAAAATGGTTAAAACAAACCTATTATTTTGTTAGAAGAATATGCATATTTTGTAGTCCCAGGACACACTGAATGTTGTTTACTTTACTTTACTATATCCAATTAGGTACAGATATCATGCTCATGTTCTTAAAATAGCTCATGCATATATCAACCATTCACTGTGCAGCAAACAGGAATTTCAGGGTTCAGCAATCCACAAAATACACTCTAGTGAAACAACTACAAATTTAGATGTGAATGAGAGGAAAAGCAGATAAAATAAATAAAGTGCATGACATTTTTTTTTTTTTAATTATGCATAATTAGACATTTTGGACTCAATATTTTTTACTGCTATTTTGTGTCTACATCGCTTGAATATTACAAGTCTAAAGTTTTTATTTATTTTTGAGACTTGTTAGTGTGTGCACTGGAGAACTCAGGACAGATATTGGTCAAGAACTAAGCCAAAATGTGCTAAACCTATACTTTTATACTATAGTTTTGTAATTAAATATAAGTTAAGAACAATGCACACATGCTTGTACACATACATACGTTATCATTATTATTATTATTATTATTATTATTATACTTTATTTATAAAAGGTCAACAAATTCCGCAGCTCTTTCCATGTGTATAAATGATAAAAGTACAACAATGATACATTATTTTTAAGAGACAAGGCAACAGTTATTAAACAAATACAGGAGGAATGGAGGGCCCTATTCCCATGGTAACTTACATACATATGTATACAAACATACAAATACATATACATACATATAAAACATTGAGACCTTTCCAGTCCAGTACTTTATCATATATTATCTCCCTTTAAATCAGTATTAAATATTGTTTTAAATAAGAAACCTTTATTTTACATTTACTATGTATAAATACAAGTGAAATACTTGATTTTATTATTTTTTTAATTTGTTTTGTCCTGTATATTTTTTTAAATGTTAACACTTTACGTCAGGTATTCAAAAGCACAATATTTTGTGTTCAAGAGGAACACTTAACTCACCACTTCCTTCACTATCCATTAAAAATATAGGACGCTGGTTAAAAAAAAAAATGTTGGTCAAATTTTTTGTATCAATCATATGTAATGCCAAATTGTGCGCTATATTTTTGTGTTGGGCCACGTAAAGGATAATGTCCCTTATTGTTTACAAAATCTGTACTGGTACTTTATAATGTAAACTGTAATACAATATAAGTATATCTTCCAAACCCTATGCTCATATTTTTTTTACTTTATTGCTGTTATAAAAATTCATCAAACCCTGCTTGTTAAGTCCTGGTGCAAAACCACTATGTATTCCGGGTCAGTGGTGTAAAAAAATAAAGACATATACTTATATGAGGTGAATGGACATTTGGACAACAGAAAAAGTAAATACAGCACATTATTAATGGTTTATTAAACTATATATTTTTTATTATAAGAAAAATATAACAGATTTTCATTTCAATTAAACAGTTGTGTTTGCATTTGTATTTATGAAACTCATTAAAATATTAAAAAACTACTTATCCTTCTAATTTTCCCATATATGTGAATTTTTATTTTTAAAGGGCTACAAAAGTGAAAAAGGGACATGTTTTTATTTGTTAGAGCATGTAATTTTATCACTAGTGACCCTACAGGTCAAAATTTAACTCACACAAATTTGCACGACTAGCACTGCTGATTGGATCAGCTGTGTTTCCTGATCGGGACCAGCTGTGTTTTGCAAGTCCAAAGTGGTATTTCTACTGTGTGTTTAACCCCTTTAAGGGGGTTAACACAGTAGTGTAGGGATGATAGTCTTAAAATACATGCTCAAATGGATTAGCGTATGTGATTTTTTTTTTAATATAATGTCCCTTTAATATTCTCTTTTTAGTTATTCATTTTGAAGTATCTATACAGTTTATTGTCTTTACTCCCACTATAGATTAATTGAGAAATAGAATGCACAGATTTGAAGAAAGTGGTTGAATGTATTACGCTACATTATGTGAATGAAATTCCACATTCTTGATTTGGCTCTTGAGTCAGCATTCCTATTTTAACCTTGGCTTCAGGAAGTTCTGCTCTGAAAAGTTTCCCTCCCCCAGAATACTAATACACTAACTAACCGGGTGTCTAGAGTATTATGAGTGAGAGTAGCCTTTCTATGAAAGAAAATCAGTGATGATGTTAGTGCCAAGGGCCCATATCAAAAAGATATGGAGCTTTTCAAGAAGCCCTTTATTTATGTTAAAAGGATAAGTGACCAAAATTTGTCAGGGAGTCCCATAGAATACCCAGAAGATGCTGAAATGCTTAGGCACTTAACTAATCAATTGGTTACAGAACATTGTGGATTTGTATTTAAAAAGGGAGACTGACCATTATCCATTGGTTAAAGCACCCCACCCAAGCTCAAGTGTACTCATGACAGTGTAATGGAATTGTATATAAAAAGTCAAGTTGTCTTATTCTATTTTAAAGAGAAAAAGCAGGAATGCTTCAGCCCATAAAGACAAGGGCCTCTAGTTATCAAGCTCCGTAAGGAGCTTGATGGCCCCTGTTTCTGGCGAGTCTTCAGACTCGCCAGAAACAGCAGTTATGAAGCAGCGGTCACAAAGACTGCTGCTCCATAACCTGTCCGCCTGCTCAGAGCAGGCGGACAGACATCGCCGGAAATCAACCCGATCGAGTACGATCGGGTTGATTGACACCCCCCTGCTGGCGGCCTACTGGCCGCGAGTCTGCAGGGGGCGGCATTGCACCAGCAGCTCTTGTGAGCTGCTGGTGCAATGCTGAATATGGCAAGCGTATTGCTCGCCGTATTCAGCGAGGTCTGTCGGACCTGATCGGCACTGTCGGATCAGGTCCGACAGACCTTGATAACTTGGGGCCAAAGTATTGTATTGATAGGACCAGTCAACATTGGGACACCTTGTAAGTTGGAGACTGGCTAAGCAGAACATAGCAATATAGTAGACTAAAATCCCAGTATTAATATAAAAGCATGTGTTTTTTTACAGGCAACTTTTTGCAGTATTTAAAAATGTTTTTTTTTATTTGCAAGTGGATGTGCGCCGATAACCTCTGTTTTGTGTTGCGACAGTAACAACAATGCAGGTAAATATTTTTTAATATATTTTTGTTTTTAATTTGTAGTGCACACGTATGGTGTAGCTGAAAATTCTGGATGGTCTTTCTTGTAAACACATGTACACCATGTATAGAAAGAAAGGAATGTGTGAGGTTTAATCATTTTTTAAAAAAACGAATGTTGAAACATTTAAAAGTGATGCATCATACCTGTATTAAGCTGACTAGAAAATATTACCTGATTATCTCTATGTAAAAAAGGAAGATATTTACCTCATAATTTTTTAAGTATTCACACCCCACTGTAATCAGGATGCTAGTCCCAGGACTTGCAAAGGAGCGTGCATCTGGCATGTGCAGGCACAGTCATGTTATAAGTTTAAGGAAGTTAATATGAAATCTCACAAGATTTCAGTGAAATCTCACGAGGATCAGCAAATCAGCAAAGCAGTGCATGACCTTAACACTGCTGATGCTGATTGGCTATTATTTTTTTTAACTTGCAGCTGGACAGCAGCTGAAGTATAATTGTTCACGGAGCACTTACTCTGGTGAGATGAAGGAATTGTGAGGTAAAATATCTCCCCTTTTTACATAGAGATGTTCGGGTGATAGTTTCATGTCAGCTTTTTACAGTTATGCTGCAGCACATTCAAGTAGGGATGCACCAAAATGAAAATTCTGGACCGAAACCGAAAATTCAGGATGCCCCTGGCCGAAATCCGAAACGAAACCAAATTTTAATTTTCTTTTTTAACTACAGTGTGTATGTGTGTAGCTAAGAGAGCTTGTAGGCGCAAAAGCTCCAACAAATGGGCGTGGTCACTTGTACCGTAGGGCGTGATCTGCAGTGAAACTGGTGGAGCGCTACAAGGGAGAGCGTGGTTATAGCCAGACAACAATATGAGGTGGACATGTGGTTTTTTTTTGGGTGTAGTTATCCGTGCGATGGGCATGGCTGCACCTGATTGTCTCTCATCGTATATCCGCCTAGTTCCTGGTTCGGGTCTCACACTGACCCGTCAGATTATATGTCTGGAGTCCCAAATGGAGTCTGCCTGTCACCTATCTTCAGGACCACCGGACTTAGCTATGACCTTACATGCAAGGTGGTTATAGAAAGTCAATGTGCTTTTTTTGTATACACTGTCTGGTGGGTGCTAATTTGTACCAACTGTGTGCGAGCTTGGGGCTTATGCATATATAGTGTGGACGCATATTTGCCTCAAGCGGATAGAATGTCTATTCACAAGAGGTGGTTTGTATAAGCACTGTATATAAGGCTTATACATATTCACTGTGTGTGCTTAGGGCTGTGAGGCCTAGTTATCAATGTGTATACTTACCTGCCTTCGGCGGCCCAATACACCCGCCTAAGTTCGCCTCACATCGCCGCCGCGGACCTGAATAATCTTGCCAAAGTTATCAAAAAAGCTGTCAAAAAGCCGTGCACCAAGTACGGGGCGATGAGCGCCGGACTGTGATAGTTATCACTCATCCGATCTCGCTGCTCTTCGGCTTTTCTACAGCTTTATTGATAAGCTGTCACAAAGCACTCACACTATACTATACTGTTCTACCCCCTATACCGGCGCCCCCGGAGCCCCCCGCAACTAAATAAACCTTGTTATTAACCCCTAAACCACCGCTCCTAGACCCCATCGTAACTATAATAAGTGTATTAACCCCTAAACCGCCGCTCCCGGAGCCCACCGCCACCTACATTATACCTAGTAACCCCTATCCCGCCCCCCCTATACCGCTGCCAACTAAATAAAGTTATTAACCCCTAAACCGCCGCTCCTAGACCCCGCCACAACAAAATAAATTGTTTAACCCCTAAACCGCCGCTCCCGGACCCCGCCGCCACCTATATTAAACTTATTAACCCCTAATCTGCCCCCCCTACACCGTCGCCACCTATAATAAATTTATTAACCCCTATCCTGCCCCCCCTACAACGTCGCCACCTATAATAAAATTATTAACCCCTAAACCTAAGTCTAACCCTAACACCCCCCTAACTTAAATATTAATTAAATACATCTAAATATTATAACTCTTATTAACTAAATTAATCCTATTTAAAACTAAATACTTACCTATAAAATAAACCCTAATATAGCTACAATATAACTAATAATTATATTGTAGGCAATTTTAGGCAAATTTCAATTTATTTTAACTAGGTACAATAGCTATTAAATAGTTATTAACTATTTAATAGCTACCTAGTTAAAATAAAGACACATTTACCTGTAAAATAAATCCTAACCTAAGTTTCAATTACACCTAACACTACACTATCATTAAATAAATTATTCCTATTTAAAACTAAATATTTACCTGTAAAATAAACCCTAAGATAGCTACAATGTAATTAATAATTACATTGTAGCTATTTTAGGATTTATATTTATTTTACAGGTAACTTTGTATTTATTTTAGCTAGTTAGAATAGTTATTAAATAGTTATTAACTATTTAATAACTACCTAGCTAAAAGAAATACAAAATTACCTGTAAAATAAATCCTAACCTATGTTACAATTAAACCTAACACTACACTATCATTAAATTAATTAAATAAATTAGCTACAAATAACTACAATTAAATACAATTAAATAAACTAACTAAAGTACAAAGAATAAAAAAAACTAAGTTACAAAAAAAAAAGTTACAAACATTTTAAAAATATTACAACAATTTTAAGCTACTTACACCTAATCTAAGCCCCCTAATAAAATAACAAAGCCCCCCAAAATAAAAAAATGCCCTACCCTATTCTAAATTACAAAAGTTAACAGCTCTTTTACCAGCCCTTAAAAGAGCTTTTTGCGGGGCATGCCCCAAAGTAAACAGCTCTTTTGCCTGTAAAAAAAAAATACAACCCCCCCAACATTAAAACCCAGCACCCACATACCCCTACTCTAAGCCAAACCCCCCTTAAATAAACCTAACACTACCCCCCTGAAGATCATCCTACCTTTAGCCGTCTTCAGCCAGCCGACCACCGAAGGAACAGAAGAGGACATCCGCAGCGGCCAAAGTCATCATCCAAGGGGCGCTGAAGAAGTCTTCCATCCGATTGAAGTCATTATCCAAGGGGCGCTGAAGAAGTCTTCCATCCGATTGAAGTCATCATCCAAGGGGCGCTGAAGAGGTCTTCCATCCGATTGAGGTCTTCATCCAGGCGGCGTCTTCGATCTTCATCCATCCGGAGCGGAGCGGAGCCATCTTCAGACGAGCCGACGCGGAGCCATCTTCTTCCACCGACGACTTCCCGATGAATGACGGTTCCTTTAAGTGACGTCATCCAAGATGGCGTCCCTCGAATTCCGATTGACTGATAGGATTCTATCAGCCAATCGGAATTGAGGTAGGAAAAATCTGATTGGCTGATTGAATCAGCCAATCAGATTGAGCTTGCATTCTATTGGCTGTTCCGATCAGCCAATAGAATGCGAGCTCAATCTGATTGGCTGATTGGATCAGCCAATCGGATTGAACTTCAATCTGATTGGCTGATTCAATCAGCCAATCATATTTTTCCTACCTTAATTCCGATTGGCTGATAGAATTCTATCAGCCAATCGGAATTTGAGGGACGCCATCTTGGATGACGTCACTTAAAGGAACCGTAATTCGTCGGGAAGTCGTAGGTGGAAGAAGATGGCTCCGCGTCGGCTCGTCTGAAGATGGCTCCGCTCCACTCCGGATGGATGAAGATTGAAGACGCCGCCTGGATGAAGACTTCAATCGGATGGAAGACCTCTTCAGCGCCCCTTGGATGATGACTTCAATCAGATGGAAGACTTCTTCAGCGCCCCATGGATGATGACGTCAATCGGATGGAAGACTTCTTCAGCGCCCCTTGGATGATGACTTCGGCCGCTGCGGATGTCGTCTTCTGTTCTATCGGTGGTCGGCTGGCTGAAGATGGCTAAAGGTAGGATGATCTTCAGGGGGGTAGTGTAAGGTTTATTTAAGGGGGGTTTGGGTTGGGCATTTTTTTATTTTGGGGGGCTTTGTTATTTTATTAGGGGGCTTAGATTAGGTGTAAGTAGCTTAAAATTGTTGTAATATTTTTAAAATGTTTGTAACTTTTTTTTTTTTGTAACTTAGTTTTTTTTATTTTTTGTACTTTAGTTAGTTTATTTAATTGTATTTAATGATAGCGTAGTGTTAGGTTTAATTGTAACTTAGGTTAGGATTTATTTTACAGGTAATTTTGTATTTCTTTTAGCTAGGTAGTTATTAAATAGTTAATAACTATTAAATAACTATTCTAACTAGCTAAAATAAATACAAAGTTACCAGTAAAATAAATATAAATCCTATATTTGTAGCTAATTTATTTAATTAATTTAATGATAGTGTAGTGTTAGGTTTAATTGTAACTTAGGTTAGGATTTATTTTACAGGTAATTTTGTATTTCTTTTAGCTAGGTAGTTATTAACTAGTTAATAACTATTTAATAACTATTCTAACTAGCTAAAATTAATACAAAGTTACCTTTAAAATAAATATAAATCCTAAAATAGCTACAATGTAATTATTAATTACATTGTAGCTATCTTAGGTTTTATTTTACAGGTAAGTATTTAGTTTTAAATAGGAATAATTTATTTAATGATAGTGTAGTGTTAGGTGTAATTGAAACTTAGGTTAGGATTTATTTTACAGGTAAATTTGTCTTTATTTTAACTATGTAGCTATTAAATAGTTAATAACTATTTAATAGCTATTGTACCTAGTTAAAATAAATTGAAATTTGCCTGTAAAATAAAAATAAATCCTAAAATAGCTACAATATAATTATTAGTTATATTGTAGCTATATTTTGTTTTAAATAGGATTCATTTAGTTAATAAGAGTTATAATATTTAGATGTATTTAATTAATATTTAAGTTAGGGGGGTGTTAGGGTTAGACTTAGGTTTAGGGGTTAATAATTTTATTATAATTGGCGACGGTGTAGGGGGCAGGATAGGGGTTAATAAATTTATTATAGGTGGCGACGGTGTAGGGGGGGGCAGATTAGGGTTTAATAAGTTTAATATAGGTGGCGGCGGGGTCCGGGAGCGGTGGTTTAGGGGTTAAACAATTTATTTAGTTGCGACGGGGTCCGGGATCGGCAGGATTGGGGTTAAAATATTTATTATAGTTGGCAGCGGTATAGGGGGGCAGGATAGGGGTTACTAGGTATAATGTAGGTGGCGGCGGGGTCTGGGAGCGGCAGTTTAGGGGTTAACATATTTATTATAGTGGCGGCGGGGTCCGGGAGCAGCGGTTTAGGGGTTAACATATTTATTATAGTGGCGGCGGGGTCCGGGAGTGGCGGTTTAGGGGTTAATCAGTTTATTAGAGTGGCGGTGGGCTCCGGGAGCGGTGGTTTAGGGGGTAATACACTTATTTAGTTACGGTGTAGGGGGTGACAGATTAGGGGTGTTTAGACTCGGGGTACATGTTAGGGTGTTAGGTGTAGACAGCTCCCATATGAATCAATGGGATATCGGGCAGCAGCGAACATGAACTTTCACTATGGTCAGACTCCCATTGATCCCTATGGGATCCGCCGCCTCCAGGGCGGCTGATTGAAAACCAGGTACGCTGGGCCGGAAAAGTGCCGAGCGTAACTGGTAGTCATTTGATAACTAGCAAAAGTAGTCAGATTGTGCCAAACTTGTGTGCGGAACATCTGGAGTGACGTAAGAATCATTCTGTGTCGGACTGAGTCCAGCGGATCAAAGTTTACGTCACAAAATTCTACTTTTGCCGGGCAGCAGGGCTTGATAACTAAGGCGAATCAGCCTCACCACAAATACGCTGCTGAATTCCAGCGTATTTGAGGTTGACGGCTTGATAACTAGGGGCCTGTGTCTGATAATATCAAGTGTTTATAAACATGTTACTTATCCCCCTTTGAATACTGTTTTCAGAACTTTGGTTTCCTTCTAAAAAAAAAGGACAATGCTGGTTTCAAATATCATTATGTCATGGTACTTATGTGTGTGCTCTATGTACCATGCCAGTGATGTGCTGCTTACCTTATGCTAAGGATAGACATCTAACTCAATAGAACAGGGTAGGGCTGTACATTTTTAGCCATTTTGGTCCTCTTTGGGCTGAAATTGGGATTGCACATTTTCAGCAGCCCACATTTTGGTGCTTCGCTAGTATTATTCTTTATCTCATAATGACCTTTGGGCTATGTAACGCCTCTAAAGTCTTCCAGGCATTTGTCAACTATGTCTTCCTTGACCTCCTCAATCCCACTGTCATCGTCTACCTGGATGACATTCTTGTTTTCTCTTCCACACTAGAGGAGCATCATAAACAAATGAGACAGGTACTTCAATGTCTCAGAGACAATTCTTTGGTAGCCAAGCTAGAAAAATGTGAGTTTGACCAAGTTCAGATCCAGTTCCTTGGATATGTCATCTCGAAGGAGGGTTATGCCATGGATCCTGCTAAACTCACCGCAGTTTTAGAATGGTCTCAACCTACTTCATTAAAGGAAATACATAGATTCTTGGCATTCTCCAATTATTACCGCAAGTTTTTAAAGAACTTTTCTCAAACAGTCGCTCCATTCACTGAATTGACAAAATGGAACAAAGACTGTAAACATTGGCCTCCTGAAGCCATTAATGCCTTCTCTCATCTAAAAAATGCTTTCTGTTCTGCTTCTGTGCTCCTCCATCCTGATCCTGACCTATAGTTCACTATAGAAGTTGATGTCTCCGAGATAGGGGCTGGAGTAGTTCTAACCCAAAGGGATCCTGTAACCTCCAAGTCGTACCCTGTAGCCTTTTTCTCTAAAATGTTTACTCCTGCTGAGAGGAATTACGATGTGGTTAATCATGAACTCTTAGCCATTAAGATGGCCTTGACTGAATGGTGTCATTAGTTAGAGGGCACCACCAATCTCATTCAGATTCTCACCAACCACAAGAATCTGACTTACCTAGAGACTGCTCTTCGACTCAATCCTCGACAGGCCAGGTGGGCCTTGTTCTTTTCCTGTTTTAACTTTGTGGTCTCTTATCTTCCTGGGACCAAAAACAAGAAGGCTGACGCCTTTTCCCGTCAGTTTCCTCACTCAAGTGATTCCTCTGAAGCTCCTTTTAAACACATCATTCCTCCCTCCTGTGTGGATGCTCAACTGAATACCACCCTTCTTCAAAGACTGCAACGTGCCCAGTCTAGTAAACTTCCTGAAGCCCCCGTGGCTTCCGATATCTTTTTTGTACCTCTGAACCTATGCACTCCTGTGCTATCCTGGGCTCATAATAATAAACTCTCAGGACATCCTGGTTTGACAAGGACTTTTAGGTGTCTTTCCTAACATGTATGGTGGCCTACTTTGAAGTTTGACGCTCAGGATTATGTGAAACCCTGCACAACTTGTGCTGCCAACAAAACTCCCCGATCCTTCCCTTCTGGCTTGCTCCAACCATTGTCCATTCCCAGACAACCATGGACACACATAACAATGGAATTCATTGTGGACCTCCCTCCTTCTTACCTCCATACAGTTATCTCAGTTGTGGTGGATCAGTTTTCCAGACTGGCTCATTTTGTACCCTTAACAAAACTGCCTTCTGCCCAAGAATTATCGTCTCTTTTTCTCTTGCATGTGGTATGACTTCATGACATTCCTGCAAATATTGTTTCCGACAGAGGTCCACAATTAATCTCTACCTTTTGGAGAGCCTTTTGTAATTTGATTGCAACCACTGTTTCCTTGTCTTGACCAATGGACTAACTGAGAGAGTAAACAAGGATCTTGAGGCCTACCTTAGAGCCTTTGTCAACTCTCTCCATACTAACTGGTCTGAGTTGTTACCCCTAGCTGAGCTGGCAAGAAACACTCATCGGCACTCTTCTCTACAATGTTCTTAATTTCAAGCCGCAGTAGGATATCAACCTCATGTTTTCCCTCTTTCTGCTCAGTCCACTGGGGTTCCTGCTTCAGACCGACACATTACTGAACTCACCACTCATTGGCAACATGTTTGCTCTCAGCTACGTTCAGCTGTCTCTAGATACAAGAGGTTTGCTGATCATCATAGAGCTTCTGTACATGTCATCACGGTAGGTGAACGTGTTTGAGTCTCTACTCGACATATTCATCTACGTCAACCCTGTCACAAATTAGGATCTAGGTTTATCGGTCCTTATAAAGTCCTGAAAAGACTGTTTCTTGCTGCCATCAAAGTGGCCTTGCCCAAAACCCTTTGCATACACCCAGTCTTCCACATCTCACTACTCAAGCCTTACATCAAGAAAAGATATACCCAACTCAGTGCTCCTCCTCCTCCGCTCCTGGTCCATGGCGACCCTGAATATGAAGTTGCTAAGATCCTGGACTCCAGATACAGGCACAGACAACTGCAATATCTTGTACATTGGAAGGGTTATTCTGTGGTGAATTGCTCCTGGGTTCCTGCCTGTGATGTGCATGCTCCATCTTTGGTTTCCAAATTCCATGCTGCTCATCCTCTGAAGCCGACTCTGGTTCCCGGAGGGAACCCTTGAGAGGGGGGCTATGTCACACCGTGCCACTCTAGCTGTTGCTAGGGGCATGGCACCTGCTACCCTGCTCATTGTCAGGGGCTGTGTTGGGTCCTGTTGTGTGCAGCGCTGACATCATCGCCGCACGCTCCCCTCTGAAGCTGGTCAGGATCCCCCGTGGCACGAATCCTGAGCCTATGTAAGTTGCTCTCTAACAATCTATCACTGCCCAAGTAAAGGTGTTACTTTGTGTGCTCCTGGATGTGAAAGATTACTGTATACTTGATTGCTATATCTTGAACGAACTCTGCCTGTTTAATTACTCTGCTTGCTTAACCCCTGTACTGGATTGCCTTACTGTTTATGAAGTCTGCCTGTCTGACTACTCTGCTTGCTTAACCCCTAAAGAACTGGATTGCCTCACTGTTAATGAACTCTGCCTGTCTGACTACTCTGCTTCCTTAACCCCTAAAATACTGGCTTGCCATACTGTTGCTGAACATTGCCTGTCTGACCACTCTACCTGTTTATCCCTTGAACCCTTGGACTGCCTTACTGTTGCCAAACCCTGCCTGCCTGACCATTCTAGTGGTTTACCTTTGGACTGCTTACTGTTGCCAAACTCTGCCTGCCTGACCCTTCTAGTGGTTTACACTTGAACTGCCTTACCACTGGCTTCTCTACCTGTTGCCATCAAAGGCTATCCTGTTGTCTTCAGTCCTTCAAGTGGTCTATCCTTGAACTACCTAACCACTGATTCTCTGCCTGTTGCCACCAAAGACTATGCTGCCTATAATTAGTACCGCTTACCTCATCTTGCAAATTTTCTCTGCTCTGGGATATTCCCTATCATTCTGGCTTGACGCCTGGATAACAAGACTACTGGCCAAGTTCGGTCTGATAGTGGAATATCCCACGAGCATTAAATTGGGGAATCTTTATAGACACTATTTTGAACTAAATCTTAAGGTTACGGATGAATTTAACAGAGACAATATTATCTTACTCTCTAAGCAAGGAAAAGATTTACCGGACGTTTCCTCATACAGGCCAATTTCTCTTTTAAATCTAGACTACAAAATAATTATGAAAATTTTGGCCAAAAGATTGAAATCTATTTAACCTAGTGTAATTCACTCCGCTCAAGTGGGATTTGTTTCTGGCAGGTCCTGAGAATTTAACATCAGAAAGATTTTGCACACTATGTGTTACTATGACAGGAACTGCTCCACCCCACCGGAGGCATTCCTGCTACCTTTGGATGCAGAGAAGGCCTTTGACAGTGGAAGTTTATGTCTGAGACTCTGAGCAGGTTTGGATTAGAAGGGAACTTTTTGAAAACTGTGGAATCTATTTACTCAAAAGCAAAGGCAGCATTGTTGATTTAATAATGACTTATCTAATTCTTTTTCACTTACAAGGGGGACCCATCAAGGATGCCCATTATAACCTTTATTGTTTGACTTAATTTTAGAACCCTTGGCAGTGAGACTATGAGAACTACTTCCTGGCATAAACATGGGACTAACATCAAACAGAACTCTTCTATTTGCAGACGATTTATTAATTTTTGTTACAGAGGCGACAATTTATACACCACAAATTATTAATCTTTTGGAGGAGTATAGTGAGATTTCGGGCTGAAAGACTTTTTCTATAAAACATTTTCTAAATCTAAAATCTTGTGGCTCAAGAAGCCAGAAGGTAATCTTACTCTCCCCTTTTCTGAAATTACTTCACTTTCATATTTAGGATTGCCTATATCTGTAGAACCTGGGAAGTGGTATGGGGAGAATATTTTGCCAATAATAAATGAAAGTAGAAACAGCTTAAGATGTTGGGGGGGACTTCTGGTCTCCTTTTCAGGGAAAATTAGTTTATTTAAGATGTGTATACTTCCTAAAATCTTATATGTTTTAAGAATGTTCCCACTGTTGCTAAAAAATCAAGATCTCCTATTGTTCTCTTAAGACTTAAGATATTTTTTTTTGGTCCGGAAAGAAACCAATGAGCAAACTCTCTAATTTATATGTACCATACTTAAAAGGGTGCTTGGCTTTAACAAATTTGAAGAGTTACAATTATGCTGCAATATTGAGGCTTCCTATTGACTGGTTACATCAAACCAATAGGTTCTCACATAGACCTTTAGTGGAATTCTTTTGTTTTCTCCATTCACTGCATTTTGTGATACATGCCTTAGATAAAGATTTGGGGAAGGATATATATGCTCATCCTCTTTATAGGGAAATTCTCAAGGTTTGAAGAATGGGTATGAGAAGACTCGATACTAATGTAAACATTTCAAAGTGACTTCCGGTAAAGGGCAATTTGGGTTTTCCACTTGGTTCCTCCACAAATGTCTTTTCTTTATGGATTAAAAACCATACATTAATGATAAAATATTTGTTTGATAACCAAAGGGTTATTCACACTTGAAAAGTTTCAAATAAAATTTCCATTGGTTAAAAACCAACATAAGTTGTATTTTCTTCAATTAAAAGACTATGACTATCATTTAGGTAGGACCTATCCTTCAATATAGCAAACTCACTCATTATTAGACACTCTCTAGCTTACAAAATGGTCTATGTCATTAGTATATAAATTAATGCAAGCAGAAGAAGCAGCTAAATTAAATAGCTATCTATGTAATAAATGGGGGATTTTGCTTGAAGTCCCAGACCTACCATCTAAAATCCTTAAGAGTTTAACTACGGCATATCATATGTCTATTTCTTCTTATATGAGAGAATCCCAGTTTAGATTAATCTATCAAGATTATCTAACTCCAAAAAAGTAGCTAAATGGAAGAAAGAAGTCCAAAATATTTGTGTGAAATGCTCCTTTAGTATTCCAGATCTGGGACACTTGATTGTCGAGTGCCCTAGATTGGAACAACTTTGGTGTAAAACCACATATTTTCTATCTAAAGTGACAAAATTAAATATTGAGTTGTCTAAGGAAACAATCCTCCTTTTGGTCATTCATAAACTATGGGAAACTGAAAAAGAGTTTATATTAATAACAATATTAAATATTAGAAAATTAATCTTTGGTAACTGGATCAATCATAAAATTCCCTCTATCAGGCAAATGAAAAACATTTTAGTTAATCAGTTAATAATAGAGGCCTACAACTTTCAAATTAAACAGGAAGGCCTAGATTTGGAGTTTTGTGGCCAAGGGGGTGCGTTAGCTACGCGGGCTTTTTTCTGGCCGCACCTTTAAAATAACTCTGGTATTGAGAGTCCACAGAATGGCTGCGTTAGGCTCCAAAAAAGGAGCGTAGAGCATATTTAACGCAACTTCAACTCTCGATACCAGAGTTGCTTACGGACACGGCCAGCCTCAAAAACGTGCTTGTGCACGATTCCCCCATAGAAAACAATGGGGCTGTTTGAGCTGAAAAAAAAAACCTAACACCTGCAAAAAAGCCGCGTTCAGCTCCTAACGCAGCCCCATTGTTTGCTATGGGGAAACACTTCCTACGTCTGCACCTAACACTCTAACATGTACCCCGAGTCTAAACACCCCTAACCTTACACTTATTAACCCCTATTCTGCCGCCCCCGCTATCGATGACCCCTGCATATTATTATTAACCCCTAATCTGCCGCTCCGTAAACCGCCGCTACTTACATTATCGATATGTACCCTAATCTGCTGTCCCTAACACCGCCGAGCCCTATATTATATTTATTAACCCCTAATCTGCCCCCCACAACGTCGCCTCCACCTGCCTACACTTATTAACCCCTAATCTGCCGAGCGGACCGCACCGCAATTTTAATAAAGTTATTAACCCCTAATCCGCCTCACTAACCCTATAATAAATAGTATTAACCCCTAATCTGCCCTCCCTAACATCGCCGACACCTAACTTCAAACATTAACCCCTAATCTGCCGACTGGAGCTCACCGCTATTCTAATAAATGTATTAACCCCTAAAGCTAAGTCTAACCCTAACACTAACACCCCCCTAAATTAAATATAATTTAAATCTAACGAAATTAATTAACTCTTATTAAATAAATTATTCCTATTTAAAGCTAAATACTTACCTGTAAAATAAATCCTAATATAGCTACAATATAAATTATAATTATATTATAGCTATTTTAGGAATTATATTTATTTTACAGGTAATTTTGTATTTATTTTAACCAGGTACAATAGCTATTAAATAGTTCATAACTATTTAATAGCTAAAATAGTTAAAATAATTACAAATTTACCTGTAAAATAAATCCTAACCTAAGTTACAATTAAACCTAACACTACACTATCAATAAATAAATTAAATAAAATACCTACAATTACCTACAATTAAACCTAACACTACACTATCAATAAATGAATTAAATACAATATCTACAAATAAATACAATTAAATAAACTAACTAAAGTACAAAAAATAAAAAAGAACTAAGTTACAAAAAATTAAAAAATATTTACAAACATTAGAAAAATATTACAACAATTTTAAACTAATTACACCTACTCTAAGCCCCCTAATAAAATAACAAAGCCCCCCAAAATAAAAAAATGCCCTACCCTATTCTAAATTACAAAAGTTCAAAGCTCTTTTACCTTACCAGCCCTGAACAGGGCCCTTTGCGGGGCATGCCCCAAGAAATTCAGCTCTTTTGCCTGTAAAAAAAACACATACAATACCCCCCCCCAACATTACAACCCACCACCCACATACCCCTAATCTAACCCAAACCCCCCTTAAATAAACCTAACACTAAGCCCCTGAAGATCTTCCTACCTTGTCTTCACCTCACAGGGTATCACACCGATCCGTCCTGGCTCCGATATCTTCATCCAACCCAAGAGGGGCCTAGACATCCATCATCCGACGGCTGAAGAAGTCCAGAAGAGGGTCCAAGTCTTCATCCTATCCGGGAAGAAGAGTAGATCCAGACCGGCAACCATCTTCTTCCAAACGGCAACTTCTATCTTCATCCGATGAGGACCGGCTCCATCTTGAAGACGTCCATCGCGGATCCATCCTTTTTCTCCGACGACTTCCCGACGAATGACGGTTTCTTTAAGGGACGTCATCCAAGATGGCGTCCCTCGAATTCCGATTGGCTTATAGGATTCTATCAGCCAATCGGAATTAAGGTACGAAAATTCTGATTGGCTGATGGAATCAGCCAATCAGAATCAAGTTCAATCCGATTGGCTGATCCGATCAGCCAATCAGATTGAGCTTGCATTCTATTGGCTGTTCTGATCAGCCAATAGAATGCGAGCTCAATCTGATTGGCTGATTGAATCAGCCAATCGGATTGAACTTGATTCTGATTGGCTGATTCCATCAGCCAATCAGAATTTTCGTACCTTAATTCCGATTGGCTGATAGAATCCTAAAGGAACCGTCATTCGTCGGGAAGTCATCGGAGAAGAAGGATGGATCCGCGATTGACGTCTTCAAGATGGAGCCGGTCCTCATCGGATGAAGATAGAAGATGCCGCTTGGAAGAAGATGGTTGCCGGTCCGGATCTACTCTTCTTCCCGGATAGGATGAAGACTTTGGACCCTCTTCTGGACTTCTTCAGCCGTCGGATGATGGATGTCTAGCCCCCTCTTGGGTTGGATGAAGATATCGGAGCCAGGACGGATCGGTGTGATACCCGGTGAGGTGAAGACAAGGTAGGAAGATCTTCAGGGGCTTAGTGTTAGGTTTATTTAAGGGGGGTTTGGGTTAGATTAGGGATATGTGGGTGGTGGGTTGTAATGTTGGGGGGGTATTGTATGTGTTTTTTTTACAGGCAAAAGAGCTGAATTTCTTGGGGCATGCCCCGCAAAGGGCCCTGTTCAGGGCTGGTAAGGTAAAAGAGCTTTGAACTTTTGTAATTTAGAATAGGGTAGGGCATTTTTTTATTTTGGGGGTCTTTGTTATTTTATAAGGGGGCTTATAGTAGGTTTAATTAGTTTAAAATTGTTGTAATATTTTTCTAATGTTTGTAAATATTTTTTTATTTTTTGTAACTTAGTTCTTTTTTATTTTTTGTACTTTAGTTAGTTTATTTAATTGTATTTATTTGTAGATATTGTATTTAATTCATTTATTGATAGTGTAGTGTTAGGTTTAATTTTAGGTAATTGTAGGTATTTTATTTAATTAATTTATTGATAGTGTAGTGTTAGGTTTAATTGTAACTTTGGTTAGGATTTATTTTACAGGTAAATTTGTAATTATTTTAACTATTTTAGCTATTAAATAGTTATGAACTATTTAATAGCTATTGTACCTGGTTAAAATAAATACAAAGTTACCTGTAAAATAAATTTAAATCCTAAAATAGCTATAATATAATTATAATTTATATTGTAGCTATATTAGGGTTTATTTTACAGGTAAGTATTTAGCTTTAAATAGGAATAATTTATTTAATAAGAGTTAAATTATTTCGTTAGATTTAAATTATATTTAACTTAGGGGGCTGTTAGTGTTAGGGTTAGACTTAGCTTTAGGGGTTTATCCATTTATTACTGTAGCGGCGAGGTCCGGTCAGCAGATTAGGGGTTAATAATTGAAGTTAGGTGTCGGCGATGTTAGGGAGGGCAGATTAGGGGTTAATACTATTTATTATAGGGTTTTTGAAGCGGGAGTGAGGCGGATTTGGGGTTAATAACTTTATTATAGTAGCGGTGCGGTCCGCTCGGCAGATTAGGGGTTAATAAGTGTAGGCAGGAGGAGGCGACGTTGAGGGGGGCAGATTAGGGGTTAATAAATATAATATAGGGGTCGGCGGTGTTAGGGGCAGCAGATTAGTGGTACATAGCTATAATGTAGGTGGCGGCGCTTTGCGGTCGGCAGATTAGGGGTTAATTATTGTAGGTAGCTGGCGGCGACGTTGTGGGGGGCAGGTTAGGGGTTAATAAATATAATATAGGGGTCGGCGGTGTTAGGGGCAGCAGATTAGGGGTACATAAGTATAACGTAGGTGGCGGTCGGCAGATTAGGGGTTAAAAATTTTTATTAGATTGGCAGCGATGTGGGGGGACCTCGGTTTAGGGGTACATAGGTAGTTTATGGGTGTTAGTGTACTTTAGAGCACAGTAGTTAAGAGCTTTATAAACCGGCGTTAGCCCAAAAAGCTCTTAACTACTGACTTTTTTCTGCGGCTGGAGTTTGGACGTTAGATTTCTAACGCTCACTCCAGACACGACTCTAAATACTGGAGTTAGAAAGATCCCATTGAAAAGATAGGATACGTAATTGACGTAAGGGGATCTGTGGTATGGAAAAGTCGCAGCTGGAAAGTGAGCGTTAGACCCTTTAATCACTGACTCCAAATACCTGAGGGCGGTAAAAACCAGCGTTAGTAGCCTCTAACGCTGGTTTTGACGGCTACCGCCAAACTCCAAATCTAGGCCGAAGAGAGATGTTAAGGGGCTTACTAAAACTTGGGGTAAATTTTAGTAAATTATATAGACATAGAACTGAAAAATCGGATATCACATATTAATAATGTACAAATTTAAAGTAAATCTTCTTCCATGTATTATTATTATCGGTTATTTGTAGAGCACCAACAGATTCTGCAGCGCTAATGTAGATCCATTAGTTGGAGAAAAGAGTAAAAGGGGGGGGGGGGGGGGTTGTGTTTTGTAAGTTTAGTTTAATTATTTCTTGAATCCCCTTTTCTTTTTTTTTTGTCTTTAGTTGTTTTGCCATAATGATATAAGTGGATAGTACACTGCGTAAATGACGTAAAGTAACACAAAGATATTGTATCTTGCAAGTTAATGCAATCTGCAATTCTTTTTTTTTTTCACTGTGTGAATTTTGTATATTATATTGTATAATAAAAGAAAAGAAAAAAAAAGATATATATAAATAAAATGCAACTTTTAATACATTTTACATATAGCTAAAATGACATTGTCAACACTTTTTGCAGATAGATGTAATGTTAAATCAATTTCTTTCTAGCTTTTTATTATTTTGTATTTTGCAAAGATAGGTATTATTAAAATACCAAATAAAATGCTTCTTACATTTTGCTGAATGGTTGCATTGTAAGCTGAAAATCATAGGATTGAATCTAAGTAGTTAATTTGTTTTAGTTTCTTTAATTTAATATCTCCCAATGAAAAGTATTACTTAAATGCATCAAGTAATACATTTTACACATAGCTGAGTGGTTAAATTGATTGGTCCTAAAGGAACATTCTAGCAGAATTTGAAATGCACTGCTCTGCATTTTAAATTGTATTATAGCATTTTTGCAATACATTTACATTTGTGAAAAGGCTTCTAATAAAACATATCTGGTTTAGAAGTATTTTTTTACTGTGAGCATTACCTTTGTGCCATAGAGCCATATATTCAATACACACTTATTGCCTGTTCACACATGTTCAAGTACCAGAAAGGGATATTGACATCTCAATGACATTTAATATGCATGACCAGGGAATGTTCATGCACACAACCCATGACCATATGCTCATAGAAACAATAAAAAATATTTTTGTTTTAGTAATAAATGTCTTTACTTGTCATTCCCTTAATGTTTAACATCATGAGTTTATATTGTGGTATGTTTGCTTTAGTGTTACATTTTTTATTTAGATTTATTAGAATGCCACATGAAATGGATTTTATAAATAGCTGAGCGGTTAAATCAAACCAAAACAAACACTATAAAATGTGATTCCAATTACATCTTAATTACTTTAGATTAGTCGTATGCATATCAGTTTCACATTGTGAGTGTCTACATACAATTAAGCACATCTTTGAGATTTATTTTGGAAGGGACATGAAATCCAAAAAATCCTTTCATGATTCAGATATAGAATACAATTTTAAACAACTCTCCAACTTACTTTTTTGATCTAATTTGTTTCATTCTCTTGGAGTCCTTTGTTGAAAAGCATATCAAGGTAGGTTTAGGAACTGGGAGCTAGCTGCTGATTGGTGGCTGCACGCATAAGCCTATTGTTATTGGCTTATTTAAGTGTTCAGCTAGCTTCCCGTAGTGCATGGCTGCAACTTTAAAAGGACATTCCAGCCAAAATTGGAATCCACAGGGATGCATTTCAGTTTTGAATAGAAACATTTTTGCAATATACATGTATTAGCAAACATGCTTCTAATAAAAGCTATAACTGTTTCAAAAGTGTTTTTAAGTATGCACCGTGCACCAGCATTTTAAACACAGCACTTGCTCAGAGAGGCTAAGGTGCTTGTACTATCTGGTATTGACCCAATTTGTTAATTTCTGACATAATACAAGCCCCACTGGCTCTCTGAGCAGCTGTCTTATTTCAAATCCTGGTGCATTGAGAATATCTAGCTATATGCACGTGCAGAGAAAAATGCTATATATATAGTTGTCTGATACAGCCGAAAACACTATTGGAGAAAATAGTTGAAGAACAAATGATTGCTTGACAAAATCAATCTCTTCATTCAAAATCAAAAAGGTGCAGCAAAGGAGGAGGGAGTTAAATTGTTTGGTTAATAAGCTCCTTTGTTTGTAATGATGTACAGGGGGTCTGACTATTTATGTGGACTATTTATGTGTCCATCATCCTCTTGCCAATCCTGCCATAGTATTACTAATGCCTGATGTTAGGGACAGCCAGTCAGGCACTAAACATCTGATTTTAGTTATACAGGATTGTCCAATCAAGCTTTAACCTAGCATAGGAAAAACTAGAGGAGGCTCAGATATTTTTAGTCACTTTCACTAGAGCTATTGGAATATGCAGTTGTGTGATTTATGTACCTCTAAACTACTCATTGACTCAAATTCGGTCAGAGAGTTGTATGTTTTTTTTGTTAATATTAGTTTATTTGTTATTTCCATCGGAAATAACAATAACAAATCCGAATCCAATATTTGTCAAAATCCCCACATTAATGAAATTGGAATGAACAGAATTCTTGGAAAAATCTGAAATGAATCGTTTGTACGAAACAAATTTTTTGTCCGTGCACATGTCTAAAAAGGAAACATTTTTATACCTATGTAAAAATGAAGAATGTTAAAGAATCAGACAGATCCTCTTGGCTAACTAACAAAAACAGATCTAAACAGAAAAATTAGACCCATGTTTATTGCAACATATATTGCATTAAAATATATAACAACTGAAAATATTGAGTAATCTAATATCTATAAGCATAAAATAATAATGTGTTTGTGTAACAGGAGCTTATTACTATTCTGCTTACTATTTATTGGAAAGACTTGTGCCGGGAAAGGGTGTTAGTCAATCGTAATAAAAGCTAAGCTTGCATGAAAGCCAGTGAGTGCTCTATCGTCTGTTATATGGATGTTTGAAGCTGCAGCACCCTAATGTTTTTTTTTTTCATGGATTATTGAGTGCATACCTTCAGAACTGATGTGACATGTATTAGTTCAATTACAACATGAAATGCAGATGATTATGGTGCACAATTTATTTGAAGTTTTTAAAGTTATTTTTGTTTGTATCAAATGTTGCACCCTATATGTCACTTTTCCTCACTCTGGTTACTGGGTGTTTCACTGAGACAACACTGTGTTTAGATTGTATGCCTGCACAGACATTCTGCATACAATTTAGGTAATAAGTTTAACTTTAGGTAAGTCGATTTGTTTAACTACTTTAGTTTACTTTATTTTACTTGTTTGTGACACGATTAATATGAGATTTATGGTGTTATTACCAATATAATAAGATATTTTATTTACACACTGATTTAGGTAATTTTAAGTGTTTTAAGTATATTCACACTGATTTGTGGTTTCTATGACTTCTGTTTTTTTCAGTTAAGGGTGGGTACTGATGTCTATAAAAACAGTACATTTATTTAGCATTGATTTTCTTGAAGATTGGTAGAACTAATTTGAAATTTTGCAGACAATCTCTTTGGACCTCCTTTTAGTGGTGGTAGAAGAGGTAGGGATCTAACTGAACAAGGTAAAAGAAGAGATAAAGAATTCAGATAAATAAGAAAACTGATAAAAGTGTCTATTGGAAAGAAAATTTAGCATCCCAAAATAATGATTATAAGGAAGCCTTAACTGATTTCAATAACAAAATAAACTACAAGTGGTCACAGAGGGTTATAAGTAGAAGAGACTAACTATTGTAGATAGTAGTTGAGACTCAGATCCTGATAACCCTCCTCAACATTGCGGTCAACTATCTGGTCATACACAACCTTTTTTAGTAGTTATTACTAGGTCAGGTCCCCAAAGGAGAGGAGATGACCACATCTGAAGCATAGGGGAAACAAAAAAAAAACATCACTGTAGAAACTCAATCTACTAATATTGTGGTGAATTTAAGTAGCAGGATGTTAACAGCAACCAAATTGTGTTTACTTAACAATTATTAACTTTTGTCCCTATGAGACCAGGTAACAATATTGATACGTGGATCTACAAAAATGTCAGAGACCTCTTAAGATAAAGGCTATTTCCAACATTGTGAAGTAGACGGTGTGACGGATACCCTGGCTACCCCGACTGGGTAGCTCCGCCAAAAGGGGTCCTGCTTCCTCCTTGCCGACTGCAGCTATGTATCTGGCAAGTGACCACAGCCTATAGCCATCCCTGATGCCCGACAGCACCAGCATTCAGGGTCCCACCCTGTGGCAGACTCTGGATACCCAGACTAGGTAGCTCTGCCAAAGGGTCCTTCCTCTGCCTCTAACAGGCTGCTATGTAGCCCAGGAAAGTGATTTTAGCTGGAACCCACCCAAATAACGAGACATACCAGCATTCAGGTGAAAAAGGAACTGATTTTATTGTAAAACATACACTCCTTTTATACACAAAGCTCATCTTAATAAGACACTGGACAATCCCACAATTTTCCCGCTGTTCCTGCCCCTCCAGACAGACCGGTACCTCCATAGTAGCCATAGTCTCCCAAATACCAGGACCCAGGGGTTACAGTTTCGGGGTGATCCCAGGGGAGCAGCGGCACTTCCAGGGTGTCATTTGAAAGACCAGATGCCACAGGTTAAAAAGTGGTGTGATTCGTTACTGGGGACTGGAGTTACAGCCTGGTAAAGATTGGGGAGTAGGGGTGTTCAAAACCCCCAGTTCCCAAAGTAGCTCCCCAATGGAAATTCCACCACCTCTTGTCCTCCCTAGGAGCAACCAACCCCCAAAAGAGCGGAGCTCTGGGACAAAGGGCCTCTGGAGCAACCAGGGTTAAAGGTAGCGGGTGTCCTGCTGTTCTGTGGCAGACCAGGAGTTCCAGGAGCCCGGCCAGCCTAAGAGGGGAAGGCTCTGCCACTGGGGAGAGAGACCGACTGTCTCCTCTCCCAGGAAGGGGTTCTGCATAAGGGGAGGGAGGATGACTACCTCTGCTCCCAGGGGATGGCTCTGCCACTGAGGAGAGAGACCGACTGTCTCTTCTCCCAAGAAGGGGTTCTGGGTAAGGGGAGGGAGGACAACTACCTCCGCTCCCAGGGGATGGCTCTGCCGCTGGGGAGAAAGATCAACTTTCTCCTCTCCCTGCTCCTGGATCTGCCACTGGGGAGAGAGACCGACTGTCTCCTCTCCCAGGAAGGGGTTCTGCTTACGGGGAGGGAGGACAACTACCTCCGCTCCCAGGGGATGGCTCTGCCACTGGGGAGAGAGACCGATTGTCTCCTCTCCCTGCTCCTGGCTCTGCTACTGGGAAGAGAGACCAACTGTCTCCTCTCCCAGGAAGGGGTTCTGTGTAAGGGGAGGGAGGATGCCTACATCCTCTCCCTGGTTTCCTGAAACTGTTGCAGGTGCTGGGCAGAGGCCGGCGACTCTCTGCCCTGTTGCCAGTGCTTCTGCTAGGGTGGCCCCCTGGTCCAAGACCATAAGCTCAGAGCCATACTGCTGATCGTGATCCAGCAGCCCTGGTTCGCCATACTGCTGATCGTGATCCAGCAGCCCTGGTTCCCTTTTTCTTTGTTGCCACGGTCGAGCTCCATGAATCCAAGAGGGCTGCACCCCAGATCTGTATAGCCTTGGCACACTGCTTAACAAGATCTAGCAGCCTCTTGTATTCCTCAACCAGTGCTTCTTCCTGGTCACTTATAAAATCCAGATCGTCTAGTAGCCAGGATTCCTCCAAGAGATCCAGCAGTTCCTCTTGGAGCCCAGAGATATCCTCCAGAACCTGGTCGGTCTTGCTCCCAAACTGTGGGTCCTCTGTCCTTTTTGCAAATAGTAATCCAGGGCCGCCAAAGCCCTCTGTGGGGGAGCCATCCTTCAGCCATGGCTGTGCTTGCATAGTGAGCAATTCGAGGGCCAAGTAGCCATCCTCCAACCACATCTCGTGCTGGACCAGTCTATGTAGAACAGATAGCCATTCCTTTTTTGGCTGTTTTCCCAGGAAAGGTACTCTCAAGATCTGCAGAACCCGAAACCTCGTGTCATTCGTGGGGAGGACCTTTCCATTGTCCCGTAACTGTTGAAGAGCCTCCCACCAGAGATCCCGATGGATCAAGTCCCTCTGTTCTAGCTTGTCCTGTAGGTAAATAGGACCATCCAGCTGGGTCAGCACCTCCTGTACTCTCCTTAGAAATTTGACTTTCATAGTTACCGGCTACTGTGGTCCTTCTCCTCTGTCAGCAGGAATCGTGTGGAAGAAGCAGATCCCACCGCTGCAAGCCAATGTGACAGATACCCCAGCTACCCAGACTAGGTAGCTCCGCAAAAGGGGTCCTGCTTCCTCCCTGCTGATTGCAGCAATGTAGCAGGCGAGTGACCACAGCCTGTAGCCACCCCTGATGCCTGTGGCAGACTCCGGCTACCCAGACTAGGTGGCTCTGCCAGAAGGTCCTTCCTCTGCCTGGAACAGGCTGCTATGTAGCCCAAGAAAGTGATTTTAGCTTGATCCCACGCAAATAACAAGACATACTAGCATTCAGGTTAAACATGAACTGATTTTATTGTAAAACATACACTCATTTTATACACAAAGCTCATATTGATAAGAAACTGGACAATCCCACAATTTTCCATCCATTCCTGCCCCTCCAGACAGACCGTCACCTCCATAGCAGCCATAGTCTCACAGAATCCCAGGACCCAGGGGTTACGGTTTTGGGTGACCCCAGGGAAGTGGCGGCACTTCCAGGGTGTCTTTTGAAAGCTCTCGGTCCCCAGATGCCACAGTTCAAAAAGGCTTGATTTGTTACTGGGGACCGGAGTTACAGCCCAGTAAAGATTGGGGGGTAGGGGTGTACAAAACCCCCAGTTCCCAAAGTAGCTCCCCTCTGGCAATTCCGCCACCTCTTGTTCTCCCTAGGAGCTACCAATCCCCAAAAGAGCGGAGGTCTGGGACAAAAGGCCTCTGGAGCGATCAGGGTTACAAGTAGTGGGTGTCCTGCTGTTCTGTGGCCGACCGGAAGTTCCAGGAGCCCGGCCAGCCTGAGAGGGGTTAGATGGGTTTCCGTTGTGAGGTGGCCAACCGGGAGTTCCAGGAGGCCAGCCAGCCTAGGAAGGTTTTTCCAGTCAGAGTCCAGCTCTTCTCTGGCAAAGTACTGGTGACAAAAACAAGCAACCAAAAGTTTCCAGAGATGGCGGTTGCTCTGAGGAGCCCAAAACCGCTGAGAAACAACAGGGGTAAGGTAATAAGGGGGTCGGTGTTAGCCTTGAGGTTCTGGTATCTGTGACAGATGGAGTTACTGGCTTTTTTAAAGCTGAATTGTACACATGATGCTGTGAGTACAAATACCATTATAAAAACTTACATGAGGGTGGTGACTATGAAGACCCAAGTTGTAAGTAAATGGAAGTTTTAATATAATATGATCTGTGAGGAATTTAAAGCTATTGAGACCTTTGCAATGGGCTGATCTATTTTTGTTTGTCAACCCGATAAAGGAAGGGCAAACATAGTGATGGATTACAAAGTCATATAGTGAGAAAATTAAAATGCAACTATGAAGAGACTGGCAGAATTTCCTACATTGACATAGAGGCACTGATAAGCCACCGAATATCAGCCTTTCTTCTTGCGATCTGAGATTGAAAAGTGCAAAATATGATGCCTAAAGGGTAGCTGCAACGGTTGCTATAAATCTTGTGAATAACCTTACTGTGGAAATCTGGGCCATTGGGACCTGCGGTGGCTACATTTGTGAAGGCCCCAACACCCCCCTGAAAACAGGATAATTTAAGAGCCTGTAACCGACAAGTTTGAGAGACTATCTGTAAACATTGTAACTTATACCTTTGGCTGTAGATGGAGCTCAGTGTACAGACTTTGCTTGAAGTCATAGCTCAAAAATGAGATTTTACATTTTAAAAGACTGTCACACCACCTAGCTCTCGAGTGGAGTGGGATCTCTTATTGATCAAATTGGAGGATTAACTACAAGTAGCACAGAGTCATATCGAACCTATTTGAGTATGTTCTGTTCTAACAGATACTCACCTATTATTATTGTAATTACAGTGTGAATAATAGCTTTATCCACCTTTGCTAGGCAATAATTATTTACTAATTTCATTTTAGTGTATTGTTCCTATGAAGACTCTACCTCTTTTTCATTATGTATCTAAGGCTACTAGTGCATGAGCTATAGTTAGTTTTCTTAGAATGTCATATTTATACAAGTGTAATTATATATTTGTTCAGGATGACTTTACCATTAGGTCCCATACTGGTAGTAATATAATAGTGGTACATTAGCAGGCAATGGCCATTTCAAAGATAATTTAAGTTTACTTTAATTTTATTATTTGATTCATAAAATATGCTACTATATTGCTGGGATAGATTTTGAGCACACTATTGGTATATGCTAAACACAGGGGCGGAACTACAGGGGGTGCAGAGGTCGCAACTGCAACCGGGCCCCCGAGGGTGGGGGCCCAGCTAAAAAAAAAAAAAAGAAAATCCAATAAAAAATGTTGACCTGCCACTGCCTGCACTGATAGCATGTGAGTGTGATGTGATGCTTTACTAGTGTCTCTGTCTCTGACTACAGGGGTTAGTGTTTCTGTTTTACGCATTGATGTTTATGTGTATAAGTATGTATGTGACTGTGTGTGTATTTATGCATGTATGTGTTTGTGTATGTTTGTGGAACCAGCAAATTACAGACTTTGTTACTACAGCATGGTGGGGCGGCGGGTAAACAGTGTCACTATACAGTGTCACTATATAGAGTACGGGGGGCTGGACCATGTCACAGACTACTGTGGTCAGTTTATAAAGTATTGGGATGGGTATGGTCAGGCCAGCCATCTCACACACAGATTACAGACTGTGTCACTAACTCACTATATACAGTACTGGTGGGTTAAACAGTGTCACTATATACAGTAATAGGGGTCAGACCATCTCACAGACTGTGGGCACATGGTACCTCCTTTTGCAGACATGTAATCTGATTCACATTTTTTTTTTCTGTGTTAAATGTTAAAAAAAAAAAAAAAAAAAGATATGTATCAAATTCTCATTTTTTTGGAGGGGTCCCGTCTTAGATTCTTGCACCCGAGCCCTATGGTTTCTAGTTACGCCTCTGGCTAAACAGTCATTTTGTGGGTGTACTAGTACATTTCCTGGAAGCCATCTTCTATTTGCATGATTATTTAGAGGTGCTGTAGCAAGCATTAAAGGGACACTGAACCCAATTTTTTTCTTTCGTGATTCAGATAGAGCATGAAATTTTAAGCAACTTTCTAATTTACTCCTATTATAAAATTTTCTTCATTCTCTTGGTATCTTTATTTGAAATGCAAGAATGTAAGTTTAGATGCCGGCCCATTTTTGGTGAACAACCTAGGTTGTTCTTGCTGATTGGTGGATTAATTCATCCACCAATACAAAAGTGCTGTCTAGAGTTCTGAACTAATAAAAAAGCTTAGATGCCTTCTTTTTCAAATAAAGAAAGCAAGAGAACGAAGAAAAATTCATAATAGGAGTAAATTAGAAAGTTGCTTAAAATTGCATGCTCTATCTGAATAATGAATGAAAAAAATTGGTTTCAGTGTCCCTTTAAGTAGTCTCTCTCCCTCATGTTTACCAGTAGTGTTGAGTGATGGTTGTTGGGTGTGTTTTTTTTTTTACAATAACTTTTTTTATTGGTTTAAGAATGATAAATTCCATACAACAAAAAGGTTATAGACATAACCTCACAGTCATTTGAACAAGTTTACAGAGAGTTGAGAGAACATCATATACCTCATATACCCTAGACCAGAGCTTTCCAAACTTTTCATGTCGGTGACACACTTTTTAGACCTACATCATTTTGCGACACAGTAATTCAGTTGTACTAGCAAACAAGAGGTTAAACTAACTTGTTTTAAGAGATACGGACACATACAATGATATAATAATGAAATGTATTTAAGTAACAGTATGTAAGTAAGTGCAAGAATTAAAAAAACAGTTTAATAACACCAATAGCTACTTACTATTTTAATGGGATGTATGAGGTTGATGGGATGAGCACAGTTTATGAATATTTGGTGGAATATTAGACACTCGCATTTTTAAGCTTCCCCTTCCTATCCATATATCAAGAGCAGGAACAGCAATGCACTACTGGGAGCTAGTTGCAAAAAAACCCCCACTGACTTCTGACTTCAGCTCAGCATTTAAGCTGCCACCCTCAGAGCTCGGGGAGTGCGATTGACTACTGCCCGCGCTGCAAACGCACTGCTGTCCCACTCACTGACTACACATGCAGTCACGAGCCAATTAAGGAGACAACACGTGCAGTCAGGAGCCAATGTGCCGCCAAAGCCACCAATGGGAATAGTTTCAGTTCCCACTGAGCTGCGCCAATAGGTTAAGATGATCTGTGACCCCCTAGGTATCAATCACATGTCAACCATGTGATATGCGTAGCAGGCAGGCGGAAAGTCAGAAACCCAAAAACAATTTTTTAAAAAAATGTTACATTTAAAAAAAATTATGCTGAAGCAGGGACACACCTACACACTGCTGCCGACACAATAGTGTGTCCCGACACACCGTTTGGAAAGCACTGCCCTAGACAATGTCATATATATCTAAATTGTTAACTAATAGTTCCTAGAGTGCAGTAGCTTAAGAGTTCTCACCTCCTGGGGCCAGCTGTAGATCATAGAATGTCCTGATTCCTTCCTGGCTAGCCCCAGAAGGATATTGAGGCTGTGCCTATACACATAGTATAGTAGGTTGTAAGGGAACTCTGAGTGTGATAACTACATGCATAAAATCCTACAAACATTATTAAGGCCAAAACAAAGAATAACCGAAGATATGAGAGGAGAAGAAAAAAAAGGAAGTGGGGGGGAAGGTAGGGGAGAGACAGTGTGTAACCTCAGGTACAGAGTTAGGTTGTGTTATGATCAGTATCCACTCGTGTGCTGGGGTAGTGCACATCCAGCTGGGCGCATGCTTCCTACTATATCTGTTTACTCACATAAACAGCAGGAGTTTTACTATGTTTGAGTGATAGAATCCCAATAGAATCTGAGATCTGCATAAAATGCAGACTTGTTCCTTTTATAGTAGCCATACTCTTCACATGAGAGCATCTCATCAGTCTTTTTTAACCAATTCTCTAGTGATGGTGTTGAGGGGGATTTCCAGTGCAGGGCAATAAGGGCTTTCGTGCAATTTAAGCCTATGCGTATCAGTGTCCTTTTAATTTTGCATTGTAATGGTGGGGTCTCGTTTAAGAGGACTAATTTTGGGTTTAGAGAAAAATCTGTTTCAGCTAACTTTTTCAAAGTGAACTCAACGCCACGCCAGAAGGGGGCCAATTTTTGGCATGACCACCACATGTGCAACATAGTGCCTTGCCCGTTGCATCCTCTCCAGCAAAAAGATGAAGAGGCAGGGTAAATATTGTTTAGCCTAGTTGGCGTTAAATACCAGTGGAGAAGCACTTTATTATTAAGCTCAATAACTCTAGGGGAAGTGGAGGAGGTGCGTGTGTTTTGGAATATTTGTAGCCATTGTTTAGTTTCCAGGGTTGTACCTAGCTCCTGGTGCCATCGGTCTGTATATTGGGGGAGTGAAGGAGTCTGTGCATTTTGGAGCATAATTTTAGCCAGTGATAGTGAGCCTCTGGTGATCTTTCCAGATAAACAAATTTGTTCAAATGGAGTCGGTGCTCTAAGGAGGTCTTGTTTGTTATGGGCTGTCTGAAGGAAGTGCTGTAATTGCGCATATCTTAGCCATGGAAAATCTGCGAGAGCTCCGCTCGAGCCTTAAGCTTGCCTTGAGTGAGTAATTGTGCTATTATGAGGTGCAAAAACCTTTTAATGAACACAACTGCTGTACCTTTAAATATTGTTTTGTTTTCACTGAATAATGTGAAATCCTTTATAGGGAAAAAGGATTCAGTAAATATAAAGTGAAGGTTAGTAAAGGGTTAACTCTGTATATTACTTCATATACAATTAACTCTAGTTTACATACTTAAACTAGAGGAAAATAACAGAAACCAAAGTCCAGGAATTTGCAGCAAATAAAGTAATACTCAGGTAATCTGAAATAATAACTTCAAATAGAGGAAATATTGGATAAACAGTCCTTTGAATGATGAATCTGTACTTTTCAGGCTTAAGAAACAGTCTTTGTATTATTCAATCAGTTCAACTACTTTTAGTAAAATGTCTTAGTTTACCTTGCTTGCTTGCTCTTTTAATTACACCTGCGTCCGCTGTGATCCCAGATCAGTTAGTGGTTGTAGAAGGCTGTAGGCGATAGTTATTAGAGGATTTTGGAGATAGTTTCTATCGGTAATACAGGAGCTGCAGCGGTCTTTCTGTGAGAGGAGGAATAGGAAGGAATTACTCTTACCGCGATCGGTAGCGTCTGACGTCACAGAGAGGAGGAGAATGTAGAGCCGTTGGTCCGGTCCGGTATTATTGCTGATTCCTTACAGGTATTGAATAAGGCAATGAGAAAAGATATTTTGTTTAAGTAATCCGGACAATGCTTGCAGGTATGAAGCGTTTAGATGGAATAAGTAGATCTGCGGTTAATCATTTAACTTTCTGTAGTATTTCCAAGCTGCGTAAGATAAGCAGATTATGAGGCTTCTGTAAGTTGAAAAAACAACAATGACTTAATTATTAATATAGTGTCAGTAAGCTTAAATATTCCCCAATGAATTCAGGAAATCTGGATCAGGTAGGCTTCAGGTAAAAAATTACTAAGCAATGAGTAAAAGGAAGTAGTTAGGTTTTAAAGGCGTTGCCGCCAATCAGATCGTTCCTCTAACTTAAAGGGACAGTGAAGAATCCTGACATGACCCCCCCTTCAAGGCAGCTGTCCCACAGCTGCAGGTCTAGGACGATCTGGATGTCTGCGATGAAAGATGGAGAGTAACCTAGGGGCTCTGAGGTTAGAAGCCGGTTCCCAGGTATCATCATCAGGGGAGTAGTTTTTCCATCGGACTAAATATTGAAGTTCACCCAAATGGTATCTGGAATCCAGTATCGATTGGACTTCATACTCATCAGGGTCCAAGGTCTGTGGCATTGGAGGTAGAATTGTAGTAGTCTGTCTCGTACTCACGTAAGGTTTCAGAAGAGATACATGGAAGGTGGGATGGACTTTGATACTGTCAGGTAGTTGAAGGGTGACAGCGTTGTTATTAACAACGCGTATGATGGGAAATGGTCCAAGGAATAAGGTTGCCAACTTTTTACTGGGTATCTGTAATTTTAAATTCTTGGTGGATAACCAAACCTTATCTCCAATCTTATAGGAAGGAGGAACCCTTCTTCGAAGGTCGTAATAGGATTTCTGTACGGTTTGTGCTTTTTTGATATTGTTATGGATGAAGGTGAAATTATCCATAAGAGAATTCTGAAAATCATCAACAAGGGGAGAATTAGTAATCACTTGAGAACTGATATTGATTGGTGGATGGAAACCATAATTTGCGTAAAAAGGAGTGAGTTTAGTTGAGGAATTTAAGGAATTATTGTAAGCAAACTCAGCCATTGCAATAAATTTCATCCAGTCGTTTTGGTGATATGAACAGAAACACCTTAAATATTGTTCTAACCATTGGTTAAGACGTTCTGCCTGCCCGTTGGTTTGAGGGTGGAAAGCTGTGGTGTATCTATGTTCAATGCCTGTTATTTTACAGAGGTTTCTCCAGAAATGTGAGGTGAATTGAGAACCCCTGTCAGTTGTTAGAATTGGAGGGATTCCATGGAGTTTGACAATGTTATTGATGAAAAGATGAGCTGTTTCGGAAGAAGTTGGCAACTTATGATACGGAATAAAGTGAGCCATTTTTGAGAAGATATCTATTACTACAAATATGGTGTTTTGATTATTCGAAATAGGCAAATCAACAATAAAGTCCATTGATAAATGGTGCCAAGGTCTAGAGGGAGTGGGTAATGGCATTAGTAGGCCATATGGAGGTCTTTTTTCTGATTTTGAGGTTGTACAGATCAGACAAGTTTGAACATAATCTTGTATAGTCTTCTGCATATTTGGCCACCAGAAATCCCTTTTTATTAATTATGTTGTACGCAAGATTCCTGGATGTCCCGCTAGAGGGGTGTCGTGGAATGTTTTGAGAATTTGTGATCTCATTGCTTCAGGAACATACAGTTTCTCTCCATGATAGTAATCATTTTCTCTCTTAATAAGTGATTGATGTGGGAGATTTGATTCTTGATTTGTAAATCTCCTTATATCTTCAAGGAATAGGTTTGTGAAACCAATGAACTGTTCCTTAGGAATGATAGGGAAATTGTTGTTAAGGTCTTGAGGTTTGTCTGGTAAACGTGACAGGGCATCAGCTTTGCCGTTCTTACTTGCTGGTCTATATATGATATTAAAATTAAACCTAGCAAAATAGAGGCTCCAACGGACCTGTCTTGCAGATAACGTTTTGTTGCATTGTAAATATTGGAGGTTTTTGTGGTCAGTATAGACTTTAATAGGGAATGTAGTACCCTCCAACAGATGTCTCCAATGTTCGAAAGATTGTTTAATGGCCAAAAGTTCTTTTTCCCCTATGGGGTAATTTCTTTCTGCCGGAGTCATCATTTTTGAAAGGAATGAAACAGGGTGAATAGGGCTATTAAGTGTTTCTTGTTGCGACAGCACTGCTCCTAAAGCAAAATCAGAGGAGTCCACTTCTAGTATATATGGCAGATTTGCGTTTGGGAATTTCAATATGGGAGCGGGGGTGAACCGGTTTTTTAACGTTGTAAAGGAAGCAGAAGCTTCGACATCCCAATGATAAGGAATTAAAGTACTGGTTAAACGTGTAAGAGGTTTTGCAATTTTTGAATAATCCTTTATAAATTTTCTATAGTAATTGGCAAATCCTAGAAATTTTTGAAGCTCTTTTTTATTTCTGGGAGTAGGCCAATCTTCTACTGCTTCAACTTTTTCTTTTTGCATTTCTATTCCCTGAGGTGAAATGTTGTAACCAAGGAAAGAAACTTTGTTTGTATGAAAAAGACACTTTTCTAATTTAGCGTACAATTTGTTTTCTCTTAATCTTTGAAGCACCTTTCTGACATGTTCAATGTGTTCTGTCTTATTGTTTGAATAAATGAGTATGTCATCCAGATATACTACAAGGCAAATATCCAGTAGATCACGAAAGACATCATTAATAAAATGTTGGAAAGTGGCGGGTGCGTTGCACAATCCAAAAGGCATGACTAGATATTCGTAGAGCCCATATCTTGTTCTGAATGCTGTTAACCATTCGTGTCCTTCCTTTATGCGAACCAAATTATAAGCTCCTCTCAGGTCTAACTTGGAGTAGATAGTGGCTTGTGAAAGACGTTCGATTAATTCCGGTATTAATGGAAGGGGATACCTGTTTTTTATGGTTCTCTTGTTGAGCTCACGATAGTCAAATATTGGTCTGATTGTTGAATCTTTGTTGCGGACAAAAAACATCCCTGCTCCTGCTGGGGAAGTTGAAGGTCTTATAAAGCCTGTCCTTAGGTTGTCGTCAAGATATTGTTTTAGGTAGTCTAATTCAGGTTGGCTCATAGGATAGAGATGACCGTAAGGGATGCTGGCCCCAGGTTGAAGCTCAATGGGACAATAGTACGGTCGATGAGGGGGGAGGTTCTCCGCTTCCGTTTTACTGAACACATCATGGTATTGTTCATATTCTTTCGGTAAGGTTTCTTCTAATGAATCAACCTGTAAGATTAAAGGTTTTGGAGAACATTGTTTCTTACAATACGTAGAGGGGAAAGTAATTGTAAAAGGATCCCAATTTATGTGTGGATTATGAAGTTTGAGCCAACTAATACCAAGGATGATAGGGAATTGAGGCGAAGGAATCACATCAAAAGACAGAAGTTATGTGTGTCCTAAAAAAGACATAAGAAGTGGTTCTGTGTGATGTGTTATAGGTCCTGTAGGAATAGTTGAACCATCAATGACACGTACACAAATAGGTTTCGTTTTGCAAATTAAAGGAATTTTATTAGAAACTACAGTATGATAATCTATGAAGTTTCCATAAGCCCCAGAATCGATGATGCCATTAACCTTCAGTTGTCTCTCAGTTGTCTCTCTACAGTGGTGCCACTGTAGAGAGATAGATAAAATGTTAAAGGATGATTGGTTGGTAATCTGTATTGAGGTATTAAGGTATGTAAACTTACTTCTTTTGGATTTTTGAAGTAAATGGGCAATCTTGCACGGTATGCATTGGATTTGCGCAATACATGCATAAACTTTTAACTCTTCTGCGGAGCCTTTCTTCTGGAGTTAATGGTCCTCTGAGCACTCCTATCTCCATAGGTTCAGAAATAGGTTTAGTAGTAGGATTGAAATTATGAACCTGGGAATAATTTGATGTTTTAGGATGATTCTCTGAAGAATATCGTTCTGCTCTGCGTTCACGTAATCTTCGATATATTTGGACAGAGGATCTCATCAGAGCGTCTAATGTTTTAGGCAATTCACAACGAGCTAATTCATCTTTCAGGTTGTCAGCTAGTCCTAAACGGAACTGGTTCCTTAATGAGATTTGGTTCCATTGGGAATCAGCTGCATACA